>NW_022589819.1:1127329-1128197 GCF_004348235.1 Phoca vitulina
CTCATGAAACAAATTGAGGAAGACACAAAGAAATGGAAAACGTTCCACGCTCATGGATTGGAAGAACAAATATTGTGAAGATGTCAATGCTACCTAGAGCAATCTACACATTCAATGCAATCCCTTTCAAAATACCATCCACTTTTTTCAAAGAAATGGAGCAAATAATCCTAAAATTTGTATGGAACCAGAAAAGACCATGAATAGCCAGAGGAATGTTGAAAAAGAAAAGCAAAGCTGGTGGCATCACAATTCCGGACTTCAAGCTCTATTACAAAGCTGTCATCATCAAGACAGTATGTTCTGGCACAAAAACGGACACATAGATCAATGGAACACAATAGAGAGCCCAGAAATGGACCCTCAACTCTATGGTCAACTAATATTTGACAAAGCGGAACGAATATCCAGTGGGAAAAAGACAGTCTCTTCAACAAATGGTGTTGGGAAAATTGGACAGCCACATGCACAAGAATGAAACTGGACCAGTTCCTTACACTACACACAAAAAATAGACTCAAATGGTTGAAAGACCTCAATGTGAGACAGGAGTCCATCAAAATCCTAAAGGAGAACACAGGCAGCAACTCTTCGACCTCAGCTGCAGCAACTTCTTCCTAGAAACATCACCAAAGGCAAGGGAAGCAGGGGCAAAAATGAACTATTGGGACTTCATCAAGATAAAAAGTTTTTGCACAGCAAAGGAAACAGTCAACAAAACCAAAAGACAACCGACAGAATGGGAGAAGATATTTGCAAATGACATATCAGACAAAGGGCTAGTATCCAAAATCTATAAAGAACTTATCAAACTCAACACCCAAAGAGCAAATGATCCAATCAAGAAATGGGCAGAAGACATGAACAG
>NW_022589819.1:1128597-1128941 GCF_004348235.1 Phoca vitulina
TAATATGGGAGCAGCCAATTATATAAGCCAAGTAATAACAAAAGCAAAGAAACACATTGAGAACAATACAATAATAGTAGGGGACTTTAACACCCCCCTCACTGAAATGTACAGATCATCTAAGCATAAGATCAACAAGGAAATAAAGACTATAAATGACACACTGGACCAAATGGACTTCACAGATATATTCAGAACATTCCATCCCAAAGCAACAGAATACACATTCTTCTCTAGTGCCCATGGAACATTCTCCAGAATAGATCACATCCTAGGTCACAAATCAGATCTCAACCAGTACCAAAAGATTGGGATCATTCCCTGCCTATTTTCAGACCACAATG
>NW_022589819.1:1128951-1158471 GCF_004348235.1 Phoca vitulina
GTACCAAAAGATTGGGATCATTCCCTGCCTATTTTCAGACCACAATGCTTTGAAACTAGAACTCAGTTGCAAGAGGAAAGTCGGAAAGAACTCAAGTACATAGAGGCTAAAGAGCATCCTACTAAAGAATGAATGGGTCAACTAGGAAATTAAAGAAGAATTAAAAAATTCATGGAAGCAAATGAAAATGAAAACACAACTGTTCAAAATCTTTGGGATGCAGCAAAGGCAGTCCTAAGAGGAAAGTATATAGCAATACATGCCTTTCTCAAGAAACAAGAAGGTCTCAAACACACAACGTAACCCTACACCTAAAGGAGCTGGAGAAACAACAGCAAATAAAGCCTAAACCCAGCAGGAGAAGAGAAATAATAAAGATCAGAGCAGAAATCAATGAAATAGAAGCCAAAAGAACAGTAGAACAGATCAATGAAACTAGGAGCTGGTTCTTTGAAAGAATTAACAAGATTGATAAACCCTTGGCCAGACTTATCAAAAAGAAAAGAGAAATGACCCAAATCAACAAAATCATGAATGAAAGAAGAGAGATCACAACCAACACCAGAGAAATAAAAACAATTATAAGAACATATTATGAGCAACTCTATGCCAGCAAATTAGATAATCTGGAAGTAATGGATGCATTCCTAGAGATGTATCAACTACCAACACTAAACCAGGAAGAAATAGAAAACCTGAACAGACCTATAACCATTAAGGAAATTGAAGCAGTCATCAAAAATCTCCCAACAAACAAGAGCCCAGGGCCAGATGGCTTCCCAGGGGAATTCTACCAAACATTTCAAGAAGAATTAATACCTATTCTTCTGAATCTGTTCCAAAAAATAGAAATGGAAGGAAAACTTCCAAACTCGTTTTATGAGGCCACCATTACCTTGATCCCAAAACCAGACAAAGACCCCATCAAAAAGGAAAATGACAGACCAATATTGCTGATGAACATGGATGCAAAAATTCTCACCAAAATACTAGCCAATAAGATCCAACAGTACATTAAAAGGATTATTCATCACGACCAAGTAGTATTTATCCCTGGGCTGCAAGGATGGTTCAACATCCACAAATCAATCAACGTGATACAATACATTAACAAAAGAAAGAACGAGAATCATATGATCCTCTCAATAGATGCAGAAAAAGCATTTGACAAAGTACAGCATCCTTTCTTGATCAATACTCTTCAGAATATAGGGATAGAGGGCATGTACCTCAATATCATAAAACCCATCTATGAAAAACCCTATGAATATCATTCTCAATGGGGAAAAATTGAGAACTTTCCCCCTAAGGTCAGGGAATGCAGCAGGGATGTCCACTATCACCACTGCTATTCAACATAGTATTATAAGTCCAAACCTCAGCAATCAGACAACAAAAAGAAATAAAAGGCATCCAAATTGGCAAAGAAGAAGTCAAACTCTCTTTGCAGATGATATGATACTTTATGTGGAAAACCCAAAAGACTCCACCCCAAAACTGCTTAACTTCAGTAAAGTTGTAGGATATAAAAACAATGCACAGAAATCAGTGGCATTCTTATACAGCAACAACAAGACAGAAGAAAGAGAAATTAAGGAGTCGATCCCATTTACAATTGCACCCAAAACCATAAGATACCTAGGAATAAATCTAACCAAAGAGGCAAAGGATCTGTACTCAGAAAACTATAAAATACTCATGAAACAAATTGAGGAAGACACAAAGAAATGGAAAACGTTCCACGCTCATGGATTGGAAGAACAAATATTGTGAAGATGTCAATGCTACCTAGAGCAATCTACACATTCAATGCAATCCCTTTCAAAATACCATCCACTTTTTTCAAAGAAATGGAGCAAATAATCCTAAAATTTGTATGGAACCAGAAAAGACCATGAATAGCCAGAGGAATGTTGAAAAAGAAAAGCAAAGCTGGTGGCATCACAATTCCGGACTTCAAGCTCTATTACAAAGCTGTCATCATCAAGACAGTATGTTCTGGCACAAAAACGGACACATAGATCAATGGAACACAATAGAGAGCCCAGAAATGGACCCTCAACTCTATGGTCAACTAATATTTGACAAAACGGAACGAATATCCAGTGGAAAAAAGACAGTCTCTTCAACAAATGGTGTTGGGAAAATTGGACAGCCACATGCAGAAGAATGAAACTGGACCATTTCCTTACACCACACACAAAAATAGACTCCAAATGGTTGAAAGACCTCAATGTGAGACAGGAGTCCATCAAAATCCTAAAGGAGAACACAGGCAGCAACTCTTCGACCTCAGCTGCAGCAACTTCTTCCTAGAAACATCACCAAAGGCAAGGGAAGCAGGGGCAAAAATGAACTATTGGGACTTCATCAAGATAAAAAGTTTTTGCACAGCAAAGGAAACAGTCAACAAAACCAAAAGACAACCGACAGAATGGGAGAAGATATTTGCAAATGACATATCAGACAAAGGGCTAGTATCCAAAATCTATAAAGAACTTATCAAACTCAACACCCAAAGAGCAAATGATCCAATCAAGAAATGGGCAGAAGACATGAACAGACATTTTTCCAAAGAAGACATCCAAATGGCCAACAGACACATGAAAAAGTGCTCAACATCCCTCGGCATCAGGGAAATCCAAATCAAAACCTCAATGAGATACCACCTCCCACCAGTCAGAATGGCTAAAATTAACAAGTCAGGAAACGACAGATGTTGGCAGGGATGCAGAGAAAGGGGGACCTTCCTCCACTGTTGGTGGGAATGCAAGCTGGTGCAGCCACTCTGGAAAACAGTATGGAGGTTCCTCAAAAAGTTGAAAATAGAGCTACCATATGATCCAGCAATTGCACTACTGGGTATTCACCCCAAAGATACAAATGTAGGGACCCGAAGGGGTACATGCACCCCAATATTTATAGCAGTAATGTCCACAATAGCCAAACTGTGGAAAGAGCCAAGATGTCCATCGACAGATGAATGGATAAAGAAGAGGTGGTATATATATGCAATGGAATATTATGCAGCCATCAAAAGGAATGAAATCTTGCCATTTGCAACGATGTGGATGGACCTGGAGGGTATTATGGTGAGCGAAATAAGTCAATCAGAGAAAGACATGTATCATATGACCTCACTGATATGAGGAATTCTTAATCTCAGGAAACAAACTGAGGGTTGCTGGAGTGGTGGGGGGCGGGAGGGATGGGTGGCTGGGTGATAGACATTGGGGAGGGTATGTGCTATGGTGAGTGCTGTGAATTGTGTAAGACTGTTGAATCACAGATCTGTACCTCTGAAACAAATAATACATTATATGTTAAAAAAAAAAAAAGAAGAAGAAGATAGCAGGAGGGGAAGAATGAAGTGGGGAACATCGGAGGGGGAGACGAACCATGAGAGACTATGGACTCTGAGAAACAAACTGAGGGTTCTAGAGTGGAGGGGGGTGGGAGGATGGGTTAGCCTGATGATGGGTATTAAAGAGGGCACATTCTGCATGGAGCACTGGGTGTTATACACAAGCAATAAATCATGGAACACTACATCAAAAACTAATGATGTAATGTATGGTGACTAACATAACAATAAAAAAATATAGGACCAAATTTTTCCTGCATCGGCTTCCTTCCATTTTTCCAGGAATATATACTAATTATTAAATTTTTCCAGGAATATATACTAATATATACTAATTATTATATCTTACACCTACACAGAAAATATACTACTTGTAGAAGACCTGCTTTATACTGTTATATAACAAGATTCAACCAAGTAAAATTGAAGATCTAATTAGCTCTATTAAACAATTCATGAATCAAGCAGCACCCTATCTAGCAAGTAAAGAGGTGCTCCAAGGAGTTTTACAAAATGTTAGGTTTTTATAGAAGGAGGGTGTGATCAAGAAAGTTATTAGCAAAAGAAAAGAATTATTCCAGGAGAAGCCACATTCTAGGGGCAAAAGCAAGGGGCCTTATTATATTGATTACCTTATCTTTTTTGTTGAGTGGAGAAGCTCCAGGTGGCAGACTCTTTGGCTTGGATTGAAAATTCCTGACTGACTTGTTAAGACCACATTTCTGTAGGAGGTTGAAACTGTATTAGATTTTGGATTAAGTACCAGTTTGGGAACTCATTCTAAGTGACACCATTTGGGCCTGTGCTTTTTTTACAATACCAATTACTGCTTTAGTAAATAATTAAGCAAAGTATATCAGAAAAGCAACATAAAAATGGACCAAATAATTTAATATTCCCTAATTGGACTCTCACCTAATTCTTACTTCAATAGTTGCATATCCCCATCATAAAACTTGTTCTTTAAAAAAATTATTTTTTTAAACATGTCTGCTTCATGTTTTCATGAGGACTCATATATACCTGGCAAATCTGGAATCAGATCTAGTACCCCTGTATGTCAAAGATCAAAAAAACTAACACAGAGTCACCGTTTACAGTGTTTCACTTGTGTGCTTTCACTTACGTACTCTGGTGCACCCCATTGTAGGCTGGAGCAATAATTCACTAGTGTGAGTTTTAGTCTTTCTGCTTTTAGCTACATAAAAGAAAAAAATGATCATGTAAAAATAAAATGATGAATGAATGGGAATATCGTAGTTTAGGTTTCTTACTATAAATAATTCATATTAATTTAAAAGAAACAGGGAAGCAAAAGTATCAAATATAAAGGAGGGACTGGGAAGAAAAAAATAGTTTTAGGCAAAATATAAAATGTTCAATCATCAGGGGGATGTTGTATAGCTGCACAGGAAGTGCATTGCATGGCTCAAGGGATGTCAATCTTGTAGACTAGAGGTAAGCAAATTTTTTCTATAAAGAGCCAGAAAGGAAATAATTCAGGCTTTGTGGGCCACATACAGCCTCTGTCACATATTATTCTCTTTTTTTCCCCACAGATCTTTAAAAATGTAAACAAATGTTCTTGGTTGTAAACTATACAAAAACAAACTATGGGCTAGAATTGGACCATAGGTTGTGGTTAGCAAAAGCGTGCTATCTACTGGGTATTTGCCCCAAAGATACAAATGTAGGGACCTGAAGGGGTACGTGCACCCCGATGTTTATAGCAGCAATGTTCACAATAGCCAAACTGTGGAAAGAGCCAACATGTCCATTGACAGATGAATGGATAAAGAAGAGGTGGTATATATATACAATGGAATATTATGCAGCCATCAAAAGGAATGAGAGCTTGCCATTTGCAATGACGTGGATGGAACTGGAGGGTATTATGCTGAGTGAAATAAGTCAAAAAGAGAAAGACATGTATGATATGACCTCACTGATATGAGGAATTCTTAATCTCAGGAAACAAACTGAGGGTTGCTGGAGTGGGGGGTGGGGTGGGAGGGATGGGGTGACTGGGTGATAGACACTGGGGAGGGTATGTGCTCTGGTAAGCGCTGTGAATTGTGCAAGACTGTTGAATTTCAGATCTGTACCTCTGAAACAAATAATGCAATATATGTTAAGAAAAAAAAAAAGGAAGAAGATAGCAGGAGGGGAAGAATGAAGGGGGGGAACTCAGAGGGGGAGATGAACCATGAGAGACGATGGACTCTGAAAAACAAACTGAGGGTTCTAGAGGGGAGGGGGGTGGGAGGATGGGTTGGCCTGGTGATGGGTATTAAAGGGCACATTCTGCATGGAGCGCTGCGTGTTATGCACAAACAATGAATCATGGAACACTACATCAAAAACTTATGATATAATGTATGGTGATTAACATAACAATAAAAAAATTAAAAAAAAATAAGCCTGCTATATAACATCTGAACTGGAGATGAACATATTGTTCACCCGCCAATAGTAATAACATCAAGAATTTTTTCAAAAGCATGAAAATATTATTCATATCCATGTCAAATCCCTACCTTTTGGGGAAATGCAAACCTAAATCTCAAATGAGATTATTGGATACTTAAGGAAGTTTCAAAGGAATCCTGGAATGTACACATTTGGGGGTGTATTTATATAGGCAGACCTCAGAAAGGTTTGGCA
The DNA here is from genome assembly GCF_004348235.1 of Phoca vitulina. NCBI lineage: Eukaryota > Metazoa > Chordata > Mammalia > Carnivora > Phocidae > Phoca > Phoca vitulina. The sequence continues at coordinate 1,134,980 of NW_022589819.1, forward strand.
TTCAAAACACTATGAAAGTTCTTGAATGTAAAAGGCCCATATGAGATGTGTACAGATCTAGTTCTTCAGGCTGCATGCAAATGATTATTATACACATTCATTTCTTAACATAGGCAAAATTTATTTCTTTAATCGTAAAAATATAATAAGTATAATAAGATAAATTGGAGAATATATCCAGCAACCTGGAGCTTCTTCACCTCTTTTCCTACCAAAAAGTCTCCAAGTCTGTAGATGCTGTAGGTTCTAGGAAGTCTTTTCAGGTGTTAGCAGCTGCTCTGTAGTTCTGCCAAGTGTATAAGGCATAGATGATATGTCATTGTAAAAGGACACAGCTGAATGCGTTCAACTGAAGATGTGTATTCAACTTCAATTTAAGGAAGTTAAGGAATTATTATATTTAATATATGAATCATCTAGACTCTGAAGTTTCTTGAGGTTCCAATATTTTTCACACAAAAAATAGCAATGCTTCATCATGTGGCTGTGAGATTGGACTACTTTAACTCCTGTTTCCCCTATGGGGATATTTCTTGCCAATGAATTCTCCCTTTATTCTCTTACCAAGGGGGAATGCTCTGTTTACTTCCCAATTCCCTCTAAAGAAGAAGCCTTATTCTTCACCCTTATTCCTCTCTTTCCCGTCATTTCCCCAGACAGACAACGATCAGCTCTTCCCATAAGACATTTCCTTCCCATGCACTCGTTTCACAGCTTGCTTTCTGTTCTCCACTCTTCATAGAAGCATGCTTTCTTCTTCATGGGAACACATATTTTATTGATACATTTTAAACAGCACATTTATTTTAAATTATTGTAGGGGCACCTGGGTGGCAGGTTGGTTAAGCGTCTGACTCTTGATTTTGGCTCAGGTCATGATCTCAGGGTCATGAGATAAAGCCTGGCATCAGGCTCTGAGCTGAGCAAGGAGCCTCCTTAAGATGCTCTCTCTCCCTCTGCCCCTTCCCCCCACCCCGACTTGTGTGCTCTTTCTTTTTCTCTCTAACACAATTAATTAATTAATTGTATAGTATATCCTCACATGACTACAGTAGTTTTTTTTTACTAGTGTCTCTCAACAGGTTAAAACACACTGGAAATAATTCCCTTATTGTTTCTTGATTTAGATACTGTTTTCAGAAACTTTTTTAATGTACTCAGCCTGGTCTCAAACTTACTTACTTACAGTACAGTCTACAAACATGAGAGGGCAGCATCTATATAAATCTTACTAGCATCAAACAGAATTGCTGTGAATTACATATATATATATATATATATATATATATATATATATATATATATATAAAGATTTTTTAAATTAATTAATTAAGAGAGAGAGAGAGAATGCGGGCAAGGGGAGGGGGCAGAGGGAAAGAGAGAGCAAGATTTCAAACAGACTCTGAGCTGAGCGCAGAGACCAACGCAGGGCTCCATCTCAGATCATGACCTGAGCTGAAATAAGAGTTGAGCACTTAATGTGTTGACAGACACCCAGGTGCCCTGTGAATTACACATTTTATTAGACTATTCACTCCATCTGACTTTCCTCCACATATTCTCCCTACCACCCACTCAAATGTATTTGTCCAGTCCTTTTTTTAAAAATAAGTTAATTAATATATCTTTTTAAGTAATCTCTATACCCAACTTGGGGCTCAAACTCATGACCCCAAGATCAAGAGTCCCATGTTCTACTGACTGAACCAGCCAGATGGCCTGTATATTTCCAGTCCTAACTCAGTTACACCAGTTACACTTTTGCTTCTATATTGGTAAGGATATTAATATTGATATTTTTTGTACACACAAGTCTTTTCCCTTTTTCTCATTAGTTATCTCCAATCTGAGTACTGCCAGAAAACATTTACTTTATGATTATATAAAAGTTGCTTTTTCTCCAGGTTCAATATCATAACTACTGGGTCACCTGAAGAAGACTATTGCTAGTATCATAACAAATGATGTATCTGTTCTTATACTTCAGCAGTTGCTTAAGATCATGCCTTATACTTCTTTAAAATACCTCAATTTTTCTCAAACTATCTTTTCTGCCAAGCTCCCCACTCCTGCATTAATTTTTCCAGGATAATTTATTCTCTGAATGCTCCACACTTCCATCTTGGGCAGTGGCCATTTGTGGTCTTCCACCCTCTTTGAACACTGTCCTTGCTTATTGTAATTTTCCCACATTAGAGGTTCTCCTCTCCAGGTAGAATGTAGACAGTGGTAATTTGGGGTGTTTTCCTAAACAACTCCTGTGATGGCTAGGAGTTTTATTACTGCTCATGTTCATCAGTCTAGCTTTCTGATTACCAAGTAGTTTGTGTGCTTTGTAATATCCTTTAATACAAACCTTTTCAGCTAAAACTTTCCAGAAGTAGAATCTTTCCTTTCCAGTTTGTAATATTGATGGAATCAGTTTCCCCAACCTTGAAATATTTTCCTCTGAATCTCTTGCTCTTTGTTACTTTGGAATTCTGTTCACTATTCAGCTGGGTTGGATCCACTTTCTTGGTTTAGGCCTCATTTCTCTGGAGTATTATCTTCAAGATCTTTCTAGGAGCACATGTAGTAGGTAAAATTTCTGAGACCACGCATCACTGAAAATATTATTTTCCCAAAATACTGTCTATACTTTAGCTAATTATTGAATTCCTGATCACTTCAGAAATTAGAAGGCATCGTTCTACTGATTACTATTATATAATGCTGCTGATGGGAAACAAAGATGCCAGTTTGATTCATGTCCTCTTATAAGTAATCTTTTCATAGAGATTTACTTGGTGAAGATTTCTCCCTGTCCCAGGATTCTGACCATCTATTAAGACTCCGATCTTTCCTCATCTCTGGAAGATTCTCTTCTATCAGGTGCTGCATATTTCTATAAATATATACGTAAATTATGAATATATATATTTGTTATGTCTATGTAATATATTGTGTATATATATTTGTTTCTTTTCATTGTTGCCATTTTCAATCAATTCTTAATTTATAAATAAGTTAATGAATTTTTAAAATTGTAGATTCCACTATTTATATACATTTTTACAATAACTTTCATTGAAGTATAGTTGACATACAATATTATATAAGTTTTAGGTGTACAACATAGTGATTTGACAATTCTATACATTGTGCTATGCTCACCACAATAAGTGTAGTTGCTATCTGTCACCATATATTATTACAATAGTATTAACTATATTCCCTATGCTGTACTTCTCATCCTTGTGATGACTATTTTATAACTGGAAGTTTGTACCTCTTAATCCCTTTCACCTATTTTGCCTATTTCCCCACCCAATTTTAGAATGGTTTAGATTTATAGAAGAGTCCAGGGTTAGTGCAGGTGTTGCCATGTACTCCATCCCAGTTTCCCCTATTAGCAATTTTTACATTTGTGTGGTGCTATGGTCACACTAATAAACCATTGTGGATGCATTATTATTAACTGAAGTTCATACTTTATTCAGGTTTCCTTAGTTTTTACCTAATTGTCTTTTTCTGTTCCAGGATTCTATCCAGAATACCATAGTACATTAATTTGTCATATCAACCTAGGCTGCTCTTGGCTGTGACAGTTTCTAAGATGTTCTTTATTTTTAATGACCTTGACAGTTTGAAGAGTTCTAGCAAAGCATTTTATAGAATGCCCTTCAATTTGGGATTGTCTTCATTTTTCTTAAATGGTTAGACAAGAGTTATGTATTTGGGGATGAAGCCCACACTCTATTAGTGTGGACAATTCTTGTCACATCATTTCAAGGGTACATACAGTCAACCCTGAGATCATGACCTGAGCCGAAGGCAGACGCTTAACCGACTGAGCCACCCAGGTGCCCCAGAGAGAAGCAGACTCCCTGCTGAGCAGGGAGCTGGAAAGGGGACTCGATCCCAGGACCATGGGATCATGACCTGAGCCAAAGGCAGATGCTTAACCAACTGAGCCACCCAGGCCTCCCTCTTTGATGTTAATCTTGATCATCTGATCTTAATCTTGAGTTATCAATTAGTGATAGCAGAGAATGATAGGCAGAATAATGGCTTCTTAAGATATCTACATTCTCATCCCCAGAATCTGTAAAATATGTTATATATTTTATATTTATATATGTAAAATACATAACATATTATTTATATATATAACAGATTATATATATAAATAAAATATTTATATATAAAGTATATTATACATAGCAAATAGGGATTAAGATAGCAGAAAAAATTAAGGTTGTCAATAAGCTAAGTGTAGGATAGGAAGATTATCCAGGGTTATCTGAATGGGCCTATTATAACAAAGATCTTTAAAAGTGGAAGAGGCAGATATAACAAAAGGTCAGATTGATGCAGTATGGGATGAATTCAACCTGCTATTCCTGGTTTGAAGATGAAGGATGGAGACCATAAGCCAAAGAATATAAGCAGCTTTAGAAGCTGGAGAGCCAAGGAAACAGATTCCCCTAGAGCTTCCAAAAGGGAAGAATGGAATCCTGCCAACACCTTGATTTTAGCCCAGTGTGACCTGTCAGACTTCAGAACTTTAATATGATAATTTGTGTGGTTTTAGGCCACTAAATTTGTGGTAATTTGTTAGAACAGCAATATAAGGCTATTATAAGGATGTTTAAAACAAACTGTAATGGTTGATTTACCAATATTTCTCCATTTAGTTCTATTAGTTTTTGCCTCATGTACTCTGATATTCTGATGTAGGTACATATACATTTAGGATTGTTGTTGTTTTTCTCAAGTTTTTTATTTAAATTCTAGTTAGTTAACATAAAATATATTAATAGCTTCAGGTGCAGAATTTAGCTACTCAACACTTACATACAAGGATTGCTATGTTTTCTTGGGGAATTAACTCCTTTATCATATGTAGTACCTTTCATCTGAAATTAATATAAATACTTTGGCTTGCTTTCAATTAATGTTAGTATGATATATCTTTCTCTATCCCTTTACTTCTAAGTATTTGAATCTTTATAATTTAAAGTGAGTTTCTTGACAATGTTTGGCTAGGTTTTGCCTTTATTTTTACCTATGCTGACAATCACTGTCATTTGATTGGTGTATTTAGACCATTCATGGTTAGGATGATTTTTTTCTGTATATAGTCAAATTAACATCTATTACCTTTGTAACTGTTTTCTATTCATTGCATTTGTTCTACTTTATCTCCCTTCACCCTTTTTTTTGCCTTTTCTGTTTTTCTTTCTTTCTTTTTTTCAGTACAAAATGGTGATTTTATTAAGCACAGGGACAGGACCCCTGGGCAGAAAGAGCCGCTCCCTGCCGCTGCCTCCCTGCCGCTGCCTGCCGCTGCCTCCCTGCCGCTGCCTGCCGCTGCCTCCCTGCCGCTCCCTGCGCCTCCCTGCGGCTCCCTGCCGCTCCCTGCCGCTCCCTGCCGCTCCCTGCCGCTCCCTGCCGCTCCCTGCTTGCCTTTTCTAGTTTGAACAGATCTTTTTATGTGGTTCCATTTTACTGTATCCTTTACATATAATTTATACTTCCTTTAAAACCTCTTAGTGATTTACCTGAAGTTTACAATATATACTTTTAAATAATCTAGGCTCACTTCAAAGAACACTATACCACTTCATGTGTAATGTGAATACTTTGTAATAGAGTATTCCCAAATAATTTTCCTATACCTTGTGATATTGCTGTCATTCATTTCATTTATCCATATACTATAATCTCCCAAAATTTTGTTCACAGTGCTGTGAAACTATTAGTTCTATTTAGTTCTAAAACATTTTTATCACTTCTGAAGGAGACTTCCTACCCATGAAGCAGTCACTCTTCATTACTTCCTCTCCCCCTCCCTCGGAAACCAGTAATCTGCTTCTTGTCTGTATGATTTGACCTATTCCAGATATTTCATATAAATTGCATTGTACCATATGTGACTTCTTGTGTCTGGCTTTTTTACTTAGCACACTGTTTTTGCTGGATATGTAATTCCTTCCATTCCACTGAAAGATTCCAATTTACCCTCTTCCTGCTTACATGCTTTCTGACAAGAAATTAGCTGTAATTCTTACTCTTGTTCCTCTATGGGCAATATATAACTTTCTTTGAGATCTTCCATTTGTCTTTGGTTTTATACAGTTTGAGTATAATGTGCTTAGGTGTAACGTTTTTAGTGTTTCTCCTTTTTTGGTTTTCTCTGAGCTTCCTGGATCTGTATTTCCCTGTCTGTCAAATAGTTTGGGAAGCTCTCAGCCATTATTACTTCAAATATTTCTTCTGCTTTCTCTCTTCTCCCGGTATTCCTATTGCACAGATGTTATATCTTTAGATATGTCCCACAGTTATTGGATGTTCTGTTCTCTTTTTGTCATTCTTTCTTTTCTTGCATTTTAGTTTGGGAAATTTCTATTCACTTCTCTTCAGGTTCACTGACTCTTTCCTTGGCCATTTTAGGTTTACTGACAAAAAAATGCCATCAAATGCATTCTTCATTTCTGTTACTATATATATATTTTTATTTCTAGCATTCCCATTGGGTTCATTCTTAGAATTTTTTGTATCTCTGCTTATGTTACCGATGTGGTCTTGCATGTTTCCTTTTTTATTTCCACTGGAGCCCTTACTATATTATTCATAATTATTTTAAATTTCCTGCCTGATAATTACAACTTCTGTGTCATATCTGAGTCTTATTCTGATGCTGAATTTGCCTTTTCAAACTATTTTGTTTGTTTTTTGTTTTGTGTGTGTGTGTATTTCGTTTTGTTTTTGCCTTTGGCATGCCTTGTAATTTTTTTCTGAAAGTCATATTTCTTGGATGAAGTAATAGAAACTAAAGCAATTAGGCCTTTAGTGGGAAGATTTATATTAATCTGATAGGAGTTAAACTGTATTTAATGTTTTCTGTAGCATAGGCACTAAAGGCTTTAACTTCCTCTACTGCTCTTATTTTTGTCCCCCCTCTTGGCCTTGGATTTTCACTATGTACTGTTTTTTAAAGTCTAATTCTAATTTCCTTTTTTATTTCTTGTTTGACCCAAGGTTTGTAGAGGTATGTTTCCAAATATGTGGGGATTTTTGCAGATATCTTCCTGGGTTGCTTTCTAGTTTAAGTTTATTGTGAACAGAGAAGATAGTTCCTATAATGTGAATCTTTTTTAATTCATTGAGATATAGTTCGTGGCTCAGAAGATGGTCTCTCACTCTGAAAAACAAACTGAGGGTTCTAGAGGGGAGGGGGTTGGGAGGATGGGTTAGCCTGGTGATGGGTATTGAGGAGGGCACGTTCTGCATGGAGCACTGGGTGTTATGCACAAACAATGAATCATGGAACACTATATCTAAAACTAATGATGTAATGTATGGGGATTAACATAACAATAAAAAAATTAAAAAAAAAGAAGATGGTCTCTCTCTGTAAATATTCTGCATGAGCTTGAATAAAATGTGCTTTCTCTTGCTCAGTGGTATGTTCTATAAATGTCAATGTTGGTTGATGGTTTCATTCAAGCCTTCCATATCCTTATAATCTACTTGTTCCATCCGTTATTTACAGATGGGTATCAGATTTTTATTTATGAATTTTGAAGGTCTCTTAAATAATATTTAGCATTTATTGTTTATGTTTATTTAAATGTTTATTATCTAAACTTTTAGTATTACAACACTCTCTTGATGATTTGATCCCTTTAGTGTTATAGAATGACCTTCTTTATCCTGGATAATATTCACTCTTTGTTTTGTAATCTACTTTGATGTTAATAGAGCCATTCCAGCTATCTTTTCATTAATGTTTGTATAATATGTCTTTTTCAATCATTTTAATTTTAACCTATTTGTGTTTTTATATTTAAAATATTTTTCTTGTGGGCAGCATATATTTAGCTATTTATTTTCTTAATCAATCCAATGATCTTCCTTTGCATTTGATGTCATTGCTGATATGGTTCAAGTCTATCATCTGTTTATTTTCTATTTGTTCTATCTATACTATGTTAACTTTTTCCTTTTTCTGTTTTAATTAGTTGATTATTTTTCAATGATCCATTTTATTTCTTTTTCTGGCTTAATAGCTGTAATTTTGTTGTTATTTTAGTGGTTGTTTGCAGTTTATAGCATTCACATTTAACTTACAACATTCTAACCTCAACTGCTGTTATATTACTTCATGTCTACTAGGAGACTTACAGCAGTGTATTTCCACGTCTTCCCTCCTGGGCTTTGTGCTGTTGTTGTCATACGTTACATTTTTTCTTCTGTTGTAAATCCCATTCTTCACTGTTACTATTTTTGTTTAAAGAGTCTCTTATCTTTTAAAATTTTTAAACAGGGACGCCTGGGTTGCTCAGTCAGTTAAGCATCTGCCTTTGGCTCAGGTCATGATCCCAAGATCCTGGGATCAAGTTCCGCATTGGGCTCCCTACTCCACAGGGAGACTGATTCTCCCTCTGCCTCTGCATCTCTTTCTCTGTCTCTCATGAATGGATAAATAAAATCTTCTAAAAAAAATAAAAATAAAAAAATAAAATTTTTAAACAATAAAAAGAAATCATTCTATAATTCCCCTTACAGAGATACCATTCCCAATTCTCTTCATTCCTTTGTATGGATACAAATTTCCATTGGTTACCATTTTCCTTCTTTCTAAAGGGACTCTTTTACCATTTCCTATAGTGTGGGTCTCCTGGTAATGATTGTTGTTTTTTTTTTCTGCTTGTCTATAAATGAAAACATCTTTATTTCACATTTGCTTTTGAAAAATTTTCACTGAGTATTAAATCTATTCTGATATATTTTTTCCAGTACTTTATGATGTTCCTCCACTGTTTTCTCACTTGCACTGTTTACAGTGAGAAATATTCTGTCATCTTTATCTTTGTTCTTCAGTAGATATTTTAATTTTTTACTCTGGCTTCTTTAAATCTCTGATTTTAAGTAATTTGATTTTCATGTGCTATGTGTTTTCTTTTGTGCTTTGAGTTCATTGAACTTTGCTATAGAATGAATGTTTGTGTGCTCCCAAAATACATATGTTGAAGCTTGATCCCCAAAGTGATGGTATTTGGTATTTCCACATTGGGGAAGTAATTAAGACATGAGGGTGGAGCCCTTATAAATGAAATTCTGTCCTTAAAAAGGAGACTCCATCACCCCTTCAGTTATGTAAAGACACAGTGTAAAGACAACCGTCTACAAACCAGGAAACTAGTTCTCACTAGACATCAAATCTGAAGGCACCTTGATCTTGGACTTCTCAGCCTCCAGAATCATGAGAAATAAATTTCTGTAGTTTATATGCCACTAAATATATGGTATTTTTAGTGCAGCCCAAACAGACTAGGATAGCTTTTTTGGATCTGGAGTCTATAATGATCAAATTTAGAATATATTTTTGGTTCTTATTTTCTCAATTTTTTTTTCCGTTCACCCTGTTCTTCTTTTCAAGGACTTCAACTGCCTTTGTACTGGGCTCTTTAAAGTTTTCCCACAACTCACTGATACTCTTTATTTTTTAAATTTTTTTCTTTTTCTGTGTGTTTTATTTGGATAGTTTCCATTTCTATGTCTTCAAGTTCGCTGATCATTTATTTCTGCAATGGTTAATCTGCTGCTAACCATATCCAAGGCAATTTTTATCTAACACATTGTCATTTCCATCTAAAGAAGTTGAATTTGGGTCTTTCTTTTACATGCATATCTCTGGTGAACTTTTTGAATATCTGGAATATAGTTACAACTTCTGTTTTAATGTCCTTATCTGTTAAATCTAACACCTGTATCAGTTCCATGTTAATTTCAATTTATTGATTTTTTTGGTTCATTATGAGTTGGATTTTCCTGCTTCTTTCCAAGCTTGGTAATTTTTGATCGGATGCCAGACACTGTTCATTTTACCTGGTTGAGCTCTGCTCTGGAATGAAGTTAGATACTTGTAAATAATTTGATCTTTTTGAGCCTTGCTTTTAAGATTTATCAGTATTGGGTCAGTTTTTAGTCTAGTGCTAATTACTCCCTGCTGCTGGGGCAAGATTCTTCTGGGTACTCTACCCCATATCCACAGAATTTACCAACTTTTTCAGTCTAGCTCATAGGAGCATATTCTCTTCTTACCCCTGTTTAAACACTAAGTACTCTTTCCTCTAGTTATCTCATTTTAATCTAACAGATAGGTTTGATTAGAGGGAGAAGAAGGGCCTTTCCTTACCTCAGCTGGTGGATATACTTAGAATTCCCCCAAATATAAAGTAGTCATTTCCCTTATTAATATCTTAGGCAAAGCAATAAAATGTCTCTCTCTTTTTCTAATAAGATAAATACCTCAAAATGCTCTTATTCATTGGTTTTCCCAGACCTCTATCATGTTAACATCATCACATTTGTTAGATTTGGATTGTGATTGACACTTATTTTTTCTTTCCTCAAATTATCCTTGCATTTAAGATATAGATTAGCATTATTAAATTATAATTTATTTATTTATTTTAAAAATTTTATTTATTTATTTGTCAGAGAGAGAGTGAGAGAGAGCACACAAGCCAGGGGAGTGGCAGGTAGAGGAAGAAGTAGGCTCCTCGCTGAGCAAGGCGTCCAGTGTAGGACTCGATCCCAGGACCCTGGGATCATGACCTGAGTCAAAGGTAGACGTTTAACTGACTGAGCCACTCATGCATCCCTCAAATTATAATTTAACTTTTCTCCCTCAACATTAGAAAATAACACTATTTTGTTGCTTTTATTCAGCGTTGCTATGAGAAAGGTGAAGAAGTTTATCTAATTTTTACCCCTTTGAATACTGCTTTACCAGTGTCACTCAAGTGTTGTTCACAGACCAGTGAACTATATTGACTCTTTCTTACCAGTTCTTTATGAGACAAATACAGAACTAGAGTATTATAAACATTTCAGAGCAAATTGACAGAGTAATTTTAAGCATATTGAATCTAACAATAAGCTTATTACAACTTTTAATTGTATGCATTGGTTTTTTTATTGACTTCATTTTTCCACTAATTTATTTTAGAAAATTATCAGTCTGTGATATATTATATATAAAGCAAGAAACAGCATTTATAACAATAACAATTACAACAAAAAGTTTCTTCTCTGCAATTAAGAAACACTGCTGGTCATGGGGACTCAGGGAGCCTCAAGACAAGAGGCCTTATAATCAGTGAGCTTGAGGTCACCCATCAAAACTGGCATTCTAGGGTTTACAGAGAATAGGCTATTGTCTTCACTGTATAGGTTCTTCCTCTAAGTCACTTAATATTGCTCAGATGGGGAATGCTGCATGGATTTAAAGCTGAAGTAAGGATAGAGTGAGCCATAGAATCTTGCCTGGGTGAAGGAAAAGATGTGGGTGCCCTGAGTCATGTCATAGAAAGAAATGTCCTTGTCTTCATAATCCAAAAAAATCAAAATCTTTTGTGGATACTTTTCTATCTGGAGATGCTCTTCCAGGGAAATGTCTTGAGGGCCACAGGTAAGAGCCCTGTATTTACATCCTTTCTTCTCTAAGACTCTGAATTTCTTGTTTTGTAGATCTGTGGATAACCCAATCTTGCCTGTGGGCATCTCATAAATGCCTAGAGTCCACTCATCAGTGTCCTTAACATCCACTTCCCAGTAATGTCTTCCTGAGGTGAAGCCTTCCTGATTAAGTGTGATAAGGTTGCAGTCTCCTTTCTTATCACTAAGAGATAGATCCTGTGTTTCCTCTCTGAGGTTCTCTTTTCTGTCTGGGTCAGAATTATTCTGATGGATTTCCTGATTTATAGTCACATCCGCTGTGGGGAAAGAAAAGGGAAGGGAAGGGCCAACAGTATATATTTCAGAAAGCTGTTGTGCAGGTGACGCTTTAGAGAAACAGGATCGAATAGTGAAAGAACACTTGTCCTCTGAATGTGTGTGTGTTGGGGGAGGTGGAGCTATGGGGTGCTCTCCCCATGGGTTCAAAGCTACTTATCTCAGAGTGCCAGAGTGAGCTGGGACTTGCAGTGTTTACTTGAGAATAGTGTTCTTTCCAAATTATCTACAAATTAGAAGTATGTTCTTCAATTAGTATTAATAGGCTCCATGTCAGCTGACTTCTTTACAAAGAGCAGCTAAGTTACTCTCATCATCACTTTTTACTCAGTTGGGGATTTCCTCAAATGAGGGGCTATAATTTTGTTCAGAACCAAGTGGACCTCCCCACCCCACCACAGGTGAGAAAGCATGGCCAATATATGAAGGTGTAAATACAACCAGAGTAGCTAATCCTAGCAGCAATTTTCAGTTCAGACCAACAGTTAATGATCATGTTCTCCCCTCTCTTTACCAGAATAATGGTGCCTCTGTCTTTTCAACTAGGAGTTGATGTTAGGAGGGAAAAATGGGATATCAGAGGGCAGGTTGGAAAGGAGTCAAAAAGATAAACAAAGAGCCACTCACCAGGCCGGAACAGTTCCTTCCTCCAGTCTGAAAAAGAGCGATACAAATTGAGACTATGATGGAAGCATACCCACAGAATGAAGAGGAGGGACACACTTCCTTTCCTGGCTCATTGTTGTCTCTTCTCAGCTCTCTTTCCCTCCTCCTCTGAGCTCCATAAACACAGCAGTGTCCAGAAACTACAAGACAAAGGGTGTACTTCCTACATGCTGTCTCAGATTAGAAACAATCCCCTCATTTGGCCCAATGCTGGGGGAGTAAGTCTGGAGAACACCTGGAGCAGGGTCTAGTGTTCTAGACACCTGTGCTTTTAAGGCCTTTGTGGCACTCCTCATTGAGGATGAAAGCTATAAAATACCCTTTTATTTTATTTTATTATTTTATTTCAGGGGTTTCCCAGCCTATGACCACCTCAAAGTAGAGTTCAATCTTCGGACCAAGGCTTTTAAACTGACCTTTTTTAATTTTAATGCTTGTAATCACATTTTTAATATTTTTCTCCAGAGATAGATTCTTCACGAGGAAGAGAACTACATCTGCCTCTGCCTGGGGCCACTTCTCTTATGACAGAACTTGTGATTTTATTTAAAGATTGGATATTCTCTTAGTGTCTTGGGGCAATAGGCAGATAAGAACTTACCCATAATTCTTGATGGTCTCTCACTGAGCTGCCTACTTCTAAGAGAGGTAGCACTCTATATATAGAATTGATGAATATATGAGTCAAAAAGGGCATCTGTAATCTCTTCATTTTAGAGATAAGAAGGCTGAGATTAAGAAAGCAAAAATGACTGAATTCCTAAGGTGTAATTGGTAGAGTTGGAACTAAAACCTGCATGTCCTAATCCTTACTTACTTTGCTCTCTCCTCTAGAATCATGGGAACATTTTTAAAGCAGTTCCTCAAAGAAAACTCTTAGTAGAAGGGCACTTGCCTTCAGCTCAGATCATGATCTCAGGGTCCTGGGATTGAGCCCTACTTGGGCTCCCTGCTCAATGGGAAGTCTACTTCTCCTCTCCCTCCCCCTGCTGGTACTCTCTCTCTCTCTCTCAAATAAATAAATAAAATCTTAGAAAAGAAAAGGAAAGGAAAGAAAAGAAAAGAGAAAAGGAAAGAAAAGAAAAATGAAAAGAAAAGAAAAGAAAGGAAAAGAAGAAAAGAAAACTCTTAGTAGAAACTGTTTACCTGACTTTAATCCTTGGGAGGGGCGCCTTGACCCTGTCTTATCAAAGTACTTATCAGGCTGTGTGCAGTTGCCTGGTTCTTAGCTTACTTCCGCCAATGCACTTCAGGGTCAGAGATCATGGCTTATGCCACCAACATCTAGCATAATATCAGGCATATAAAAATGACACAACTATATATTTAAGGAATTACCTAGTATGCTTTTGAGGTCTAACTCTATTACACATGCACACACACAGTCTTAAACACACATAGTACATGGACACAGATATTAGAAGATATAAAATAGCCAGTTCCCTCTACTACCAGATAAATATATTTTTACAATGATATTAAAATATTTTGAAAGATTGTTTTTCAAACATAAACCTTGTTCCTGTGTTTTGAAATTTACTTTGTTTATTTAAAATAGGTAAAATAAATAAAATAATAATTAATATCTTTTTCCCAAATATAAGATATGATGTGTTATCTGCTCTTTTAAACTTTATTAACAGTACAGAAATGCTGATATAATGTAGGGTATTCTTTATTCTTCCTAAATCTCATCAAAATCGCTGAGTTCTTTTTCTTCCTTCTCCCTAGTGGTTGGGTTAACAATTCATGTCGAGTCCTACTCTAGCCATGTGGAATTTACCAGTCAACAGTTATTTCTTCTTTAGCCTTAGCTGTGAAAAACAATTGAATATTTGAGCTTCCAAATACAAAATACTATAGATTCATACCAAATAAATCTTCACAACTTGCAAGTGGATGTGTGTGTGTGTGTATGTTTATGTCTCTACTTATTTTATTTGGAATATCAGAGGCACATGGCAAGATCTAAGCCAGAGAGTTACTTACCAGGATACAGCAGAGCCTTCCTCCAATCTAAAAGAGAACAAATCCAGTTAAGACAAGGCAAGACATCCAGAGCCTCACATTCTTCTCCCTTCCCCTTATTTTTTTTTTTACTAGTCACTATTAAATCTTTCAGTCTTTCCCTCTGAAGAGAGGGAGCTGAGAAAGTGTTGGACATCAAAACATTGAGGAGTGTGGGAAACCCAGTCTCTTACCTGCAAGGTATAATTTCTTTCGCTGTTCTGAAAGAAACAAAATTCAGTGAGAGACCTATAACAGATGTGGAAAAGGGAGCAAATTCTACACAGGGCATGAGAAGAAGCAAGACTCACCAAGCTCTTTCTGGAGGTTATCTGAAAGAAGAGATATAAAATCCATCAAACTGGGTTTTAACTGCTCTTGAGTTCATGGAATAGCTGAATGAATTCAATGTGGCCCTCCCTTAGGGGTCCCATAGTTAAGTAGGTGAGAAGGATTAGCAAACATACATGTGGAATCTAAAATGACAAGTGCTAGGAAAAGTTACATGGGAAATGTCATAGGGTCACTGAGGAAGGAATGCCCACAGTTCATGGGAATTCAAGGTTTCTTAGGTGTTTCAGAAGCTAATTCTTGAAGGAAGAATAGGAGGAGAAGATGGGGGAAGACATTTCCACAAGGAGAAACAACACCACAGTTTGGGTACAGACCACTGCCCACAACTCTCCAAGTTTCCCACATGGTTTCCTCCTTTCCATAACACTCCAGCTTTATGGAAATTTGGTACTATGTGTTTTCCTTGAGGTCCTTTGGCAACCTTTTATTTCCCCACCCACCTTATACAACCTGTACCCCCAGCTTTTCCACGAACCCTATTTGTCCTGCTGCCACAATTTACCTTTGTCCTTAAGTGCCATTTCCTTTTCATTTTTCATCTGATCTCTTTCATGAGATTCTCTTTTCTTTTTCTTTACTTCTCTTTCTTTGGCTTGATGTTCTCTCCAGCCAGTGTAGCTGATCCCAATGAGGAGGAGCATCAGCACAGGGACTGTTCCAGCCAGGGCTGCCTTCCATGGGTCCATCCTGGGGAAGAAGGGCTCTGACACAGGCATGTGAAGACATAGTGAGGACTAGCTTGGAGGCCATCCTGCCCTCTCTCCAAGGCTCCCTCAGCCCTCCTTCCCTCCTCCCTGCCCTCACCACACTCCCAACTCTGCTTTGAGGTTTGTGCTTCATTCACCTGGGAGGAGGATGGCTGATGCTTTCTCCTGTCCAGAGAGGGGATTCTGGATGGAACAGGTCACATTGCCCAGAGAGCTGTCTGTGACCACAAGAGATGCTTCCACACGAAAGAGCCCATCTTCATCTTGGGTCTGAAACTCAGAGAGGGACTGTAGATTCACTCCCATCATGTCACTCCACTGCACCCTGGGTTTTGGGAACCAGCCATCTGCAGAGCACAGCACTCGGATCCCACCATCCTCAGGTCCCATCATATGAACATGAGGTGCAGAGCCCAACCCTGAGGAGAGAAGGCATGTGTTTAAGGCCTGGGATCCTTGGGGCTCAGGAGTCCCTGAGGCTGAAGACCAAAATGCCCTCACTAGACTGATAAGTAAACTGAAGCTCAGAGGTCAATAAACCTCTCACAGTGAATGTTAGACCAACCTGTGATTCAGTTTTGAAATCAACTTGATGCCTTTGCACTATACTTAGGCTAAGAGAACTTTGGGGTCATTTAAAGGAGAGGAAAAAATAGGTACAATTAAAGTTAGAAAAAGGAGTTTAATCCTATAAATTGTCTTTCTCTACTGATTGGGTGAAAACTAATGTCTGAGGGTATCAATATTAGTCTGAATTAATACTAGTCAATTTTCTGGGATCTTTTAGGATACAAAAACGTATTCAGAAATACTGCCTTTTTTGGTGTTTAGAAGTGAAGAGAGTATGTAGTCTTAGCCTCACTGTGTAGTTTAAGAAATTGACATTCTGCAAGGTAAATTAGCATATCAATATACGGAAGATCATAAGAAATGCCAGGTTAGGAATCCAGACATCCTTATTTTTCTCCTTGCTTTACACCATGACATACACCCTCTGTGCCAGGTTAACATACCTACAACATGCAGCTCCACAATAGCCTCTTGGGAGCTCTGACCATCCTTAAAATGACACCGGTACTGGCCATGATCAGAGGCACGAACGTGTTGGATCAGCAGGGCCACTCCCCCTTTGTTGATGGAGTCCCTCACCAACTCTGTCCTGCCGCGGTATTCCAGCATTTGCTCCCCACCTTGTTCCTGTCCATTCTGGTACACAAACACAGCGGGGGAGAGTTGGGTTCGGTACCACCGAATGTGCATGTGGGCTGCACTCTGCTCAGGGGACAGCTGGCAGGGTAGAGTGGCATCTGCCCCTAGCAGAACCATGATGGGCTCAGCCGGTCCCTTCACAGAAAACCCGGACACTGCATGAAAATCAAAGACAGATTGGGGAAACGAGTGAGGGAGGATGAAACAAAAGACCCATCTGCATTTCTTTCTTATTTGCATTGTTTTCCAAAAAAGTTACATATATGTCTTCAAATATATATCTATGTAATCTAACTTCTTCAACTATAGTCTCCAGAGGTAACAACTACTGATAGTTTGGCATTTGAAAGGACAATTTTTCTATGCATTTACAAATAGCATTTATGTGTAAGTTATGTAAAACCTATATAAAGGAAACTTATTTAGAATTAAATGTGGCAAAGTAACTTATTAAGCAATTATCCCTTCTTTTGGTAGGAGAGGAGTGAAGGTACTTCTCTCCACACTCATCTCTTTCTCTCCCAACACACTGCTCCTAAGAGGGTAAGTAGCCATTTCTGATCTAAAGATTTAGGTTACTCTGTGTTGAAGGTTGAAGGAAAGGATTAACAGTGTTTTATATCAAAGTGAAATGTAGAATTTATTAGGTTAGGTTGTTTTTGTTTTTGTTTTTTTTAATAACTGAATGCTTAGAATCATAAAGAATAGTTTTTCATAAAAATTATTTTCTTGAGAGGACTTGGAAGCCAGCAGTTCCAGGCGGCAAGGGCAGAGCAGTCTTTACCAGAGAGGATGGTTGGATTCCCTGGGGCAGGGAAGGAGGATGCTGCAAGCCAAAAATGGGGACTTTGCTTAATTATGAAACAAGCTCCTTTGTCAAGTCACTTAAGCCATCTGCTTGAAACTTATTTTAGTATAGAAATCAATGATAACTAAAAGGTGACTGATGCCCCCTGGGCAAAACTCGCACTGGCAGAGGCCAAGGATATTGTGGTTCTTTTGAATGGTCAGAGCTTAAGGGCCCACAAATGTAGTGACCCTGGAGTGGGAAGAATTCAAAAAGGTATGGCTGGGAGGGGGTCCAGGAGTGTTGAACACAGATGGCAAGGCCACATGGGCTTAAAGGAAAAATCCCATGAACAGACTGTCCCAGAGAATGTGGATCAGGCAGTCCTAATCAAGGAGCATGACATTGGCCATTGGGCTGGATGCGGGCCGTGGTCTCCCTTCTTTTCTATTCCTGTGTAATACCCAGAGTACTCAACAGATATGTGTTAACTGATATTAGTTAACTGATATAGGACTACTGGCTATACATGTTATAGGAGTCATTTAATTTAGGAAAAGATATTTGACATTACTTATATCCACAATGTAGTGTAAAAGTTATTCTATTTTACATAAATGGAATCATTACATATCAATTTCTGCAATAAGGAACATCCAACCATTTTAGTACATATAATTGAGCTCTACTTATTGTTTTTGACACGGCCTATAGCATCATGTTTAAGCTTTTCCTGTATCAGGGTAAATATTTACATTGCTTCCAATTCATTATTACTATAAACAGTCCCACAATAAATATTTAATACATTATACATATGCACATGGGAGAACTTTTCTTTATGATAAATTCTTATAGAATTGCTGAATCAAAATGCATGGAAATCAAACATTTTAATATTCCCTGCCTAACGGACATCAAATTAAAGAGATTTTAATAAAAAATGTCATTATTGTAATCTCATAGCTGGTTTTTGTCCAAACCTGGAGTCTGAAAACTTTATCCTGAGGGTCCTTTCTATTTTATGAAAGAAGGACTCAAGTCCCAGAGGAGAAAAAGAAATGATTTGTCAAAGATCATAACCAGGGATTCCAAATTCTTTGTGCTCAGACTTAGATTTTCTTGGCAATGTGAACATTATAAAGTATATTTTCACTGATACTGTTACACTGAAATTAAGCAGGCTAAAATCACCCATACTCAATAAAGATTTAGCTAAACATTACAACTATGAGTTTTATAAAATCTACCCAAAGTAATAAGGGGTGTTGATATAAAGATCACTCCCATTCTTGGCCAGAACCTTCCAGTCTTTGGTTGTCACAAACACAGTTACAGCCTCCCCCAGTATAACTGCCTTTGAGAGGAGGTACAATGACCACCAATGGATGATCAAGATTTTTCATCATCTAAGAAGAGCCATTAAAAACAAGTCAATAAATAAAGAGAAGGAGAGAGAACACTGACCTGCTGAGTACCATGTAGACACCTGGAGAAGGAGAAGAAGGAGGAGGAAACCAACAGGAGAAGAGTTAGGAGAACACACCATCTTCTTCAGAGCAGAAAGTGAAAGCACGAAATGTTCACTCTGACAAGGAAGTACTCTGTAAGAGAAGGTGGTGAGAAAGCCACCAGAGTGAAAACATTCAGGAAAAAAAAAAAATCCCTGTTCAAAGATTTACTTTTATACACAGTTTTTTGGCTGTTCTTCCTCACAGATTGCCACCAACTCCAACCCTTCCCCAGTGAATTTTCCTTCCCTCTCTTCTTTCTGAAAACCAACTGTTTCCCCAGTGGGTGTAGAAAACTGTAAACCACTCTCTTGTGTCCTGTGGGCTTTCGTGAAATTGAAAAACCCTGAGTTCATTTTGAGAAATTCAGGCAGACACAAAATTAGTCCACTCCTATTGGCCAATCTAACTTCCTCCTTCTTGCCTTCATTCATTGATTCATTCATATATTTACTTATTTATTTTTACTGTAAACACTCTTGTGGTTTAACTCCAGAAAGAGAAGGGAGTTTTCTCACTATGCGACCCAGAGCTCAGGCCCTTTTGTTTTTAGGACTCACATCTCCTACAGACACACCTCCACATCACCACACATTTCTTTCTGACCATCCAGATTGAGCCAGGAGGCTTTCTGGAAGCTACTGATCTCCTCAGTTAAACTATAAGGCCCAGCTCCAGAAACAATTGGTACCTGGTTGTTCTTGTGGTCAGCGTCCAAAGGTGTGGCTGCAGGGGCTGGGAATAGTAGGTTTCTAACCCATCCCTGGACTGGAAACATATCCTTAGGAAGGGGGACAAACAGGGCTACCAAAAGGCACTGACATGTGAATGCTTCTCCTAGAATGGGTCCAATATTAAAGTCACAGCCTGCCTGCAGCTCTTGCAGTTACTTTGAAAGTGGAGGTAATAAAGGGGACTATCCTAGGGGACTTTGGACTGGGCACAGCTCTGGAATGATAAGAACTCTAAAATGTGCTTTGGTCAAAAATGCTCAGTGTAGCTTCCTCTTCCTACCTGCAAAGGGCTGAAATCACATTATTCAGGGAGGGAGAATCCTCTTCTTGTGTGGTATTCAAGGATGTTGGTCATCCCAATGTTTAACTTACAAAGTTAACTGATTTAAAGAACAACAAGAGATACAGGCTTCCTCCTACCACACCCTAACTGGCACTGGAAACTGTGCAGGGGAAAATAGGAGGTCAGAAATGGAGGGCCCTGTGCTCTGATAAGCTTAGGGCTGTATCTCCAACACCTTAGGGCTCCCAAGAGTAAAATGGGAATAATAACACAATTCTACAATCCCAGACGTAGAATGTGCTCCAGAGGCGTTTCTTTCCCATTCACATTTTCTCCAAGTCCAAGTCATGTTTTTTCACGTCACACAAGGTTTACGGATAATTAAAGACACAAATAGCAATTGCATAAATATTAGTATGTAAGCCACTACCAGTCTGGCCAAAGAGATACCAAGATCCTAAATAAATATTCTCTAGAGACAGTGAGGTACATTTGACTTTTTAGAAATCAAATTTATGAAGATATAATTTGCATACAATGGAATTCATGGTTTTGAAATGTGCATTTCAATGAAATTTACAACTGTTTTCACTCATGTAACTACCACCTCCCTCAAAATATAGACCATGTCTGTCTCTTGAAAATTTTCCTCATCTCCATTGCCGTTCAATTCATTCCAGGAAAAACAAACAGTATTCTGATATAAATCATGATAGCTTAATCTTATGTATTCTAAAACTTCAAAAACAATAAAAAAGAAATTATACAGCATGTCCACTTCTGTGTTTGGCTTCTTTGGATAAAGAAAATGTTTTTTGAGATTCAACCATGTTGTGTTTATCAATACATTTAAAAATTCTTACTGTTGCCTAATATGGCATTGCTTGACTATAGTACAATGTATTCTTCTGCAGTTCTCTTCAGGACTGCCTCTCCACCTCACTCATGCCCTGCTGGCCCACTCAAGCTCTCTCCCACCATGCTGGGTAGCCCTCCCCACTGAGGCCCTTTTGTCTCACTTGGTGACATCCACCTAATAGTTTAGGTCTGAAGTATTTGGGAATGGGAGGGGAACACTAAAAGAGAAATGTAAGGGTTAAAGTTACTACTTGCTTCTTGTTTACTTTGAAATTTGTGAATATGCTTGTGTGTATATTCTATTCGAAAGTGTAAACAGATTAATATACATTTCCAACAAAGCTAGAAAAATAAATGTGAAAAATTCACATAAATATCTTAGACATTTTTCCCAATAATAAAGAATTGTTTGAGGAAAGTCTGTTAATCTGTGGAGAGTATTTTAAAGGAATTACATCATAAGAGTGTTCGTGTGTTTAAGGAGAAAGTTGAGGGGGGAGGGGAAAGGAGCACTACAAGATATTACTGACTTCAAAAAGCAGTTTTAAAACAGCATGAACAGTATGATCTTATTTGCTTAAGAAATATGACAGGTTAGACTTCAAAATCACACACAAAAAAATGATAGGATATTTATGTCTGAGTGACACAAATAGGGGTGTTTCTAACTGTTGTTTTTGCTTATCTCAAATTTCAGATTTCTCTCACATGAAAAGGTAAAGAATAATATGTATGTAAAGATTTTTTAATGCAAATATGAAGCACAATAAGAAGGATTCATTTGTAGGAAATTCAGGACTAAAGAAATAATTCACATTCTTGGGAGTGGAAAACTGACTTAAAATAGAAACCAACTAGAAAGGTCAGATACCAGAGTAGAAACCTCTACAGATCAAAATATCGGACTAGAGCACTGTGTGTTCCATGAAAGTGTTGAATCATGAAATTGTACACCTGAAACTCATATTACACTGTATGTTAACTAAGTGGACTGTAAATTAAAACTTAAAAAAACATATATTGGGCTAGAAAAATAAGGTCACTGGATGCTTCCAGAATATGATACTTTAAATCAAAGAGATAAAACCTAAGAAACATAAGTTAAATTAAGCACAGTAGATCCAGGGTTTCAACATTCATTTAATAGGTTTTCTAAACTGGGAAGCAGATTAGGGGCCAGAATCAGAAAAAAGGGCACTTCATAAAGAGTTAAATTATTGGAGGAAAAAAATGCCATTTATACATAATTTTTTTTAAAGTTTTAGAACTACAGACAAACGAACGAAAACCTCAAAGCTTCTACAGTCCAGAAAACCCGTTATGTACAAAAGAAAAAGAATCAGCTTCCATCATATATCTGTCACATTGAATTCATTACTACAAATGTAGTCTTTACATTCCTGAGTAGAAATCAGAATTATCTAAGCGATAAAATGAACATCTAAATGTAGGAGCAAAAGGAAGAAATTTCTGGACAAAGAATCAGAAGTTTCTACCTCACAAAACTTCTCTTATGTAAAGAGTGAAGGCTGCAGGTTTTGAACGTGGGCTTGGAGCAGGAAGAAGGTTTAGAGGGAAATCCCAAGTTCAGTTTATTCCACTTTGGGTGGCCACTGTTATTTGAGTTGGAGTAAGGTGGAAGGATAGGAGATTTGGTACATGTCTGTTGAAGTTAGCTACCTAGGAATGGAGGAGCCACATGCTGACTTTATCTGTGTTTTTCTTTTCCTGGTAGCCTCTACCAATAGAGTAGGTGCCTGCAAGGGAAACAGTGGGCTTCTTGTGGTAGTTAATTATTTCATAAATTTAAATTCAAGTGTCATTCACACACATGTCAAATCCCTGACTCTTTAGAAAATGTAAATCCAAATCTCTACTGAGATTAGATACTTAAGCAAGTTTCAAAAAGAATCCTTGAAATAAGCAGATATTTTGGTGTTTGTTTATATAAGAACACCTGGGAAAGATCTGAAATCCCAGCACAGTGGAGGAAGGGTTTGGTAAGTGTCACACTGGGTCATTTCTACTAATCCATCTTAATTCCCTGCAGTGGATTTATAGTAATTAAAAATGAAGAGAAATTAGTGGATCTCACAAAGTCATAAGGATTTGGTATAGCATAGTTTATATAATTTAAAACTTCTATGACTTCATTTATATGTTCTGTAATGGTTCTGTTCTTTTCTGACTATGACTATAAATTTCTTTTTGAGTTCTCAACTGATTTTGCTTTTTTATTTTTTTATTTTTTATTTATTTTTTTAATTACTTAATTTTTTTATTATTATGTTATGTTAATCACCAAACATTACATCATTAGTTTTTGATGTATTGTTCCATGATTCATTGTTTGTGCATAACACCCAGTGCTCCACGCAGAACGTGCCCTCCTTAATACCCACCACCAGGCCAACCCATCCCCCCACTCCGCTCCCCTCTAGAACCCTCAGTTTGTTTTTCAGAGTCCATAGTCTCTCATGGTTGGTCTCCCCCTCCGATTTCCCCCCTTCATTCTTCCCCTCCTGCTACCTTCTTCTTTTTTTTTTTTTTTTTAACATATAATGTATTATTTGTTTCAGAGGTACAGGT
>NW_022589819.1:1163471-1182985 GCF_004348235.1 Phoca vitulina
CAGATTATCTACTTTGCTGGCATAGAGTTGCTCATAATATGTTCTTATAATTGTTTGTATTTCTTTGGTGTTGGTTGTGATCTCTCCTCTTTCATTCATGATTTTGTTGATTTGGGTCATTTCTCTTTTCTTTTTGATAAGTCTGGCCAGGGGTTTATCAATCTTGTTAATTCTTTCAAAGAACCAGCTCCTAATTACGTTGGTCTGTTCTACTGTTCTTTTGGTTTCTATTTCATTGATTTCTGCTCTGATCTTTATTATTTCTCTTCTCCTGCTGGGTTTAGGCTTTATTTGCTGTTGTTTCTCCAGCTCCTTTAGGTGTAGGGTTAGGTTGTGTATTTGAGACCTTTCTTGTTTCTTGAGAAAGGCTTGTATTGCTATATACTTTCCTCTTAGGACTGCCTTTGCTGCATCCCAAAGATTTTGAACAGCTGTGTTTTCATTTTCATTGGTTTCCGTGAATTTTTAAAATTCTTCTTTAATTTCCTGGTTGACCCATTCATTCTTTAGTAGGATGCTCATGAGCCTCCATGTATTTGAGTTCTTTCCAACTTTCCTCTTGTGATTGAGTTCTAGTTTCAAAGCATTGTGGTCTGAAAATATGCAGGGAATGATCCCAATCTTTTGGTACCAGTTGAGACCTAGGATGTGATCTCCTCTGGAGAATGTTCCATGGGCACTAGAGAAGAATGTGTATTCTGTTGCTTTGGGATGGAATGTTCTGAATATGTCTGTGAAGTCCATTTGGTCCAGTGTGTCACTTAAAGTCTTCATTTCCTTGTTGATCTTTTGCTTAGATGATCTGTCCATTTCAGCGAGGGGGCTGTTAAAGTCCCCCACTATTATTGTATTGTTGTCGATGTGTTTCTTGGCTTTGGTTATTAATTGCCTTTTATAATTGGCTGCTCCCATGTTAGGGGCATAGATATTTACAATTGTTAGATCTTCTTGTTGGATAGACCCTTTAGGTAGGATATAGTGTCCATCCTCATCTCTTATTAAAGTCTTTGGTTTAAGATCTAATTTGTTTGATATAAGGATTGCCACCCAGTTTTCTTTTGGTGTTCATTAGCATGGTAAATGGTTTTCCACCTCCTCACTTTCAATCTGGGGGTGTCTTGGGTCTAAAATGAGTCTCTTGCAGAGTTCATATTGATGGGTCTTGTTTTTTTATGCAATCTGATAGCCTGTGTCTTTTGATTGGGGCATTTAGCCCATTTACATTCAGGGTAACTATTGAAAGATATGAATTTAGTGCCATTGTATTGCCTGTAAGGTGACTGTTATTGTATATTGTCTGTGTTCCTTTCTGGTCTATGTTGCTTTTAGGCTCTCTCTTTGCTTAGAGGACCCCTTTCAATATTTCTTGTAGGGTTAGTTTCCTGTTTGCAAATTCCTTTAGTTTTTGTTTGTCCTGGAAGCTTTTTATCTCTCCTTCAATTTTCAATGACAGCCTAGCTGGATATAGTATTCTTGGCTGCATATTTTTCTCATTTAGTGCTCTGAATATATCATGCCAGTCCTTTGTGGCCTGCCAGGTCTCTGTGGATAGGTCTGTTGTCAGTCTAATATTTCTACCATTGTAGGTTACAGATCTCTTCTCCTGAGCTGCTTCTAGGATTTTCTCTTTGTCTCTGAGACTTGTAAGTTTTACTATTAGATGTTGGGGTGTTGACCTATTATTATTGATTTTGATGGGGGTTCTCTGTGCCTCCTGTATTTTGATGCCTGTTTCCTTCCTCCAATTAGGGAAGTTGTCTGTTATGATTTGGTCCAATATACCTTCTGCCCCTCTCTCTCTTTCTTCTGCTTCTGGGATCCCAATTATTCCAATGTTGTTTTGTCTTACGGTATCACTTATCTCTCGA
This sequence comes from Phoca vitulina, assembly GCF_004348235.1. Taxonomy (NCBI): domain Eukaryota; kingdom Metazoa; phylum Chordata; class Mammalia; order Carnivora; family Phocidae; genus Phoca; species Phoca vitulina. The sequence goes on from NW_022589819.1 coordinate 1,165,340, forward strand.
ATTCTGCCCTTGTGATCCAGTAGTTGTTTATCTCTCTTTTTTTCAGCTTCTTTATTTTCCATCATTTGGTCTTCTATGTCACTAATTCACTCTTCTGCCTCATTTATCCTAGCAGTTAGAGCCTCCATTTTTGATTTCACCCCATTAATAGCCTTTTTGATTTCGACTTGGTTAGATTTTAGTTCTTTTATTTCTCCAGAAAGGGTTTCTCTAATAACTTCCGTGCTTTTTTCAAGCCCAGCTAGTATCTTTAAAATCATGATTCTGAACTCTAGTTTTGACATCTTACTAATGTCCATATTGATTAGTTCCCTGGTAGTCGGTACTGGCTCTTGTTCTTTTTGTTGAGGTGTTTTTTTCTGTCTTGTCATTTGTCCAGAGGAGAATAGATGAATGAGAGAACAAAATGCTAACAGGGTAACAATGTCCCCAGAAAATAGACACTAAACAAATCAGAAAAGACCTGAAACCAGGGAAAAGAAAGGGATAGAGAGAAAAAAGAAAGAAAAAAAAGAAAAGAAAAAGATAAAAACAAACAAAAACAAAACAAAACAACAACAAAAAAACCCCAAAATATGATCAAATATGATCAAGCTGGTGCATAGATCAGTACCACACACTAGATTTTGGGCGTATTTTGGTCTGTTAGAAGAAAGTGCCTCCCAAAATTTTAAAGAAAGAAAAACTTATATATGTACAAAAATAAGGGTTAATACGATGAAGGGATGGAATATGACTGTAAAGATGAAAATTATAAAAGATTTTATAAAAGGAATTGATAAGATAAAATGTTGGTTGAAAAAAGAAAGAAGAGGATTAAAAAAAAAGGGGGGAGAGAATGTGATTAGGTAGGAGACCAGAACAAAGCCATACACTAGAGATTTAGGGTATATTTTGATCTATTAGTAGAAACTGTATCCCAAAATTTTAAAGAGAGAACAACTTATATATATATATACCAAAAATAAGGTTAACTACTATAAAGGGATAGAATATGACTCTAAAGGTGAAAAATAAAAATGTTTTTTAAAGAAGGGATTGATAAGATGTTGGTTGAAAAAGGGAAAAAGAAAGTTCAAAAAAAAAAGTCAGTTAAAAAAAATTAACTTTGAAAGACTAAAGAATCATGGGGAAAAAGCCATGAATTCTATGTTCAGTATTCCCCTAGCGCTGGAGTTCTGCCATTCTCATTGATCGGTAACCTTGTTCTTGGCTGGCTGTTCTTGCTGATCTTCTGGGGGAGGGGCCTGTTGCTGTGGTTCCCAAATGTCTTTGCCGGAGGCTGAATTGCCCGCCCTTGCTGGGCCCGGCTAAGTAATCTGCTTGGGTTTGCTCTCGGGAGCTTTTGTTCCCTGCAAGCTTTCCATACAGCTTTGGAGGACGAGAGTGAACATGGCGGCCTCCCAATCTCTGCCCCAGAGGAGCCGAGAACTCAGGGCCCCACTACTCAGTGCACCCCCAGAGAAAAGCAGTCAATCACTCTCATCTCCCTGGTCTCCGGCTGCACTCCATGTTCATCCGGCCTGTGACCCAGCATTTCTATCTCTGGCACATGATCCCATGTGGAGTCTCCAAATCCAGCAGATCCCTGCGGTGTGCTCCCGTGCCGCTCCTCCCCAGGGAAGAAGAGGAGTCTCCCCGGATCTGCTGCTTGTTGGGTCCCTGCTGGAGGAGCAGTGGCCCGACTGTGCCTCGGATCACGGTTTATGGCAACCCTGAGCTGAGAATCTGCGCCTCAGCTCCATCTCTGCAGCTGGCTTTCCCACTCCGATACCTGGGAGCTCTGCGGCACTCAGGCATCCCCGGTCTTTCTGTGACCCCGAGGGTCCTGAGACCACACTGTCCCAGCGAGGGTTCCACCCCCGGCTTAGCCACTGGAGCGACGTCCCTCAGCGGAGCAGACTTCTAAAAGTTCCGATTTTGTACTCAGCTGCTCTATCACTTGCCAGAAGCGGCTGACAGAGGCCCCCTCCCCCGCCGTCTAACCTCCTGAATATCGCCTCAGATTCACTTCTCCACACGTCCTACCTTCCAGAAAGTGGTCACTTTTCTGTTCAGAGAGTTATTGCTATTCTTTTCGCCGATCTCCTGTTGAGTTCTTTAGGTGTTCAGAATGGTTTGATCCCTATCCAGCTGAATTCCTGGGACCAGACGAAGTCCAGGTCTCCTACTCCTCCACCATCTTGCTCCTCCTGATTTTGCTTTTTTAAATCCAGCTTTATGTTATTAGCACCATGCAATACTTGAAAGTCCATGCTGTTAATAAATGTATCTATTTGAAAGGGCAATTTTGTTTCTTTCAATGATTTCTCTCTGAATGTCATTTTTATTTTAAAATTAATAGTGCCATATCTACAATTGTGTTAGAATATGTCTGGTTTGTATTCTTTTTTTTCTTGTTTTGCTATGTCCCTTATAAACCATATATAGATGTTCAATCTTAGATATAGAATTTCAAAAATGTAGAGTTTTTAAAATTTGTCAGTCTCCAATTCAGAATTTCTTTCTGTGATTCTAAGAAACAATTATTCTAGAATTCATAGAATTTGAAGGATCTTCAAAACTAAAATGATTTATGTAGGTAGGGGACAGTAATCTCATCCTTATCACTTCCATTATTTATAGCATTGAAGGAAGATGAAAGTCTCAGAGAATCATTTGGGGAATTTTATACTGTTTTTCTTTTATCCTAGTTGAGATGGATAAAAACCAGATTTCTGTCTGGGAGAAGAGTCAGAGAGTGTGAATGTGCCCATGTCTTCTCAGTTTCCTGCCTAATGGAATGAGGGGTCCAACTGGAAGATGAAAATTCATCATTGAAATGGTAGATATATTGTGGTGAGTGAGCAAGATATTAAAATAAAAATTGTTAACAACCTACACATAATTTATAAGTTATTGACACTCTTCTAAGTGCTTTAAATACATTCATGTACTCTTCACCCAAAACTTAGGGTAGATACTAGTATTCAACACACTGTCACATGAGGAAACTGAGGCACAGAGAGGCTGTATAACTCTCTCAATATCATAAATTGTAAATAGTCTCACCAGCATTTTAACTCAGGTCATCAAGTTCTAATATCTATGCTACTAACCTAGACAATATACTTCTCAGAAAGAAAGAAATCACTTGCTTTTGATCCCCTCTATACTTTGTAAGTAAGTATGTAATCATTAGATAAACTTATTATGACAGGTCAAAGTTTGCTTTCTTTATCTTATTTTGCTTTCAGTTTTGAGTGTGTCAGGGTGGCCAAAGAGAAGTGTACTGCTGAGAGATTCCGTGCAGGGGCCATCTTTCTCTCAGTTGTCTGAACCCCCTTAAAAAACCTGGCCCCATGATTTGTAAAGTCTGAGATCCTCTTGACATTTTGGAGAAAGTCTCACAGGAGAGGCCTGTGGGCAGCCAAGAGCAGGTAACTGGGAGGAATGGCAGAGAGTATTTATCCCCTGGTGTCTGTGGCCATGAGTCTGAGAAGTTTCCGGATGCCTTCATCTCTGTAAGAAGAACTTAAAAGATGTGAGTTTTGCATTTTGTGGGTGATGGGCAAGAGAGGTGGAACTAAGCGCATTTGGGCAAGGATTCTAGGGGTTGGCAGGGGACAGGCCAAGTTATACATGCCCCTCTATCATATAGGAATGTGGGGAGGGGGTGGAATTCATTGAGGCCAAATTAGTGTTTGTGCTAAAGCCATCTCTTTCTGTGGGTGCCCATCGTCTCCTCTCTGTCTCTTTGTCCATTGGACAAGATGTTCTTGAGTAAGAGAAGAGTTTAGAGAGATTGTGGACAGATTTATCACTGTAGACCATGGTTGTTGAGATGAAGACTGTTTGCTTGGAAAAGGGAAACGAAAAGTCTTTTTTGTGAGTGTTAAAGGCTTCCTTGATGTTCCCCGAGAGAGACACACTACAGTTGTTGGAGAGCTTCTGGAGGCCATTTCTTAGAATCACTGTGAACTGCCTTAGCTATGATTATTTTTACCTTATGGATTCCATTTTTGTCTTTACTCCAGCTATTTTCAGGACCTTACTACGTGTCATACTGTTGTCTGCTCTGAGAAAGATGGTGGGTTCCCTGGACTTCTCTCTGCTAAGAGACCTTTTCTCTATCCTACTTCTCCAGGTGTCCATGTGGGGCTCAGGTAACAATATTTTGTATTTTATATTCTTAGATTCTCTTATTCTCTGAACAGAAGGATTAAATTACTCCATCACTACTCAGTATATACCTGGGTTAATTCTAAATCCTTTATTTTGATATAATGATTTATCTGCGCATATATGAGGGCAAATAAGTCATTATATGATTAGAGAGAAGAATCAGATGCAATTATTTCACTAATTTTTTTCTGATTCATTCAGGTCTCTTCTTCATGAAGAATGCATTTTCTGATGGCCAAGACCTAATTAAAAGCTCTGATTTCATGATTTCCCAGCACTCTTCCCTCCTTCTTTATAGAATTTATCACCATTGCAATTAAAAAATCATTTGTTTAACAAGAGATTACCCTGTTGATTGGGTAGAGATGTTTTTTGTCTTGTTCACTGCCATCTTCAGCCTGAATGTGTGCTGCAGAGAACTGGTGTATGAATGACAGAATGTCTCTGGGGTTCTCCTGGGCCAATAATGATGCTGTGTTCCACAATGCCAGGGCAGGTCACTGATATTCTCTTCCCTGTGGCTCTATTCCACAGATTCATTCTTGGTTATCAGCCCCTCAGAGCCAATTGTGGCCATGCTGGGCACAGACACAGTGCTGCCCTGTCGTGTGTCCCCAGCCATGAATGTGGAGAGCATGGAGCTGAGGTGGTTCCGCTCCCAGTTCTCAGAGGCTGTGTATGTGTATAAGGATGGAATGGAGCAGGCGGGAGAACAGCTGGTAGATTTCAAAGGGAGAGCAGAGTTGGTGAAAGATTACATCACGGAGGGAAGAGTAGCTGTGAGAATCTACAGTCTCCAGATCTCAGACAATGGAATGTACAAGTGTTCTTTTAAAAAAGACAGTGACTTTGAAGAAGCCACTTTGGAGCTGAAGGTGATCGGTGAGTAATTATCTGAGGATATAGATCACTCCATGGGAATGTAAGTGTTCTGCATTTGATTTCAGGGGAGGATGATGAACAGAACAGAGACAAAAAGGCAGATATTCTTGGAGCTGGTCAATATCCTAGACACTGGATTTAACCTGAAATTCTCTTAATCTATTTATACATATATTGTGCTGTATTTTAAAATTCAATGACTTCCGTAAATATCTACCATACAAATAGATCATTTATTTCCCTGGTATGTGTCTCCTCACACATTTTGAAGGAAGGCACCATGTTTACCAAAATGTACCATTACTGGCAGAGATCAGAATCCCAGTTGGCTCCTGTGATGGACAGAGGCTCAGCTGGGAATGTCAGTGGTCAAGTCTTGAATGCACTGTTTGGAGGAAGTGACTGTGGGGGTTGTGACAGGATGGACTGGTATTGCAAGGAATAAAAGTTGTCATCACAGGATTGAGGCCAGAAAATAATCAATGTGCAGTGACTAAGTGAAGCAGGGAATAAAACTTCCTGAGGAGAGGGGCCAGTGTGAAAAGCTGGGATGCACTGAGGTTGGTCCACAGAATGTTGAATTGGCCACTGTAAGTTTTATCATCATCAGTGCTGTTTCATTTTTAATTATAATAAAATTATAACTCATTGTATCAAACTCAAACAATTCAGAACAATATAAAATATAAATTGATAATCCTTCCTTTCCCTTCAGTATTCCTTTTTCTCCTCCAAAGTAACTATCAATACCAGATTGTTCTTTCAGTTCTTTCAGTTATCTCTTTTTTATATATTTATATAAAGATATCAATAATTATATATAATAATGTAATAAAATACATAATATAATATAATATAATATATAATTATAGTAATATATATTTATATAGCAGACCTTAATCTCTGTTCCTAAACTAATCTTTAAATGTTTATGTTAACTCATTTAAAAACAAAATTGTATCTTTGAGCCCTCAGCCAACCAGGCTAGTGTGAAGTTTTATCTTAGTTCTTACTGGAGCTTCTGTCCCTCTTTCCCTTGAGTAATAATTATGCAAAGGTCCTATGTGGCCCAAAGCATTCAGGATGCAGCTCCAGTCTTGGGCCCTCACTGGTTAGTACTAGGATGCTCATCATCCCAGGTTTTGTTACATCTCTCCCCTTGACTCCAAAGATTAAGTCACAGATATTATTAAAGACTTTTTTTAATTTTCACTTTTTTTTTTAAGATTTTATTTATTCATTTGAGACACAGAGATACAGAGAGAGAGACCATAAGCAGGGGGAGAAGCAGGCAGAGGGAGAGGGAGAAGCAGGCTCCCCTCTGAGCCAGGAGCCCGACACGGGGCTCGATTCCAGGACCCTGGGATCATGACCTGACCCAAAGGCAGATGCTTAACCATCTGAGCCACACAGGCACCCCAAAGACTTTTTTAAAAAAGATTTTATTTATTTATTCAGAGAGAGAGTGTGAGTGGGGGAGGGCAGACGGAGAAAGAGAATCTCAAGCAGACTCTGCTGAGCTCAGAGCCCCGTGCCGAGCTCATCATGGAGCTTGGTCTCATGACCTAAGACCATGACCTGAGAATCTAGAATCTATATTAACTGACTGAGCCACTCAAGTGTTCCTATTAAAGACTTTTGATGCAACACTTCAAGAAGCACCTGAAGATCTGTTAGGTTTTGGGAAACCTCCCAGTCACTCTTTCAAGGCTTCCTTCATTGACATTGTTTTTCCCACCTGTATTACACAATTACTTTCACTAAGTTGTGCACTCAACAATGTAGCAAGAGAGTCTTTTTCATGCAATCCTACTTGAAGCCATATATCCCTGAAGCTGAAATATTACAATTGGAATCAGAGAGGGGAAGTTTAGAGGAAAACTCAAGCAACAGTTAATTCAGCACAGTTAACAACACATTAAAATGTCAGGTAATTTTCTGCTCCAAATACACATACTAATATTATTTAAAATCTCACAATTTTTTTTCTATAACTTGCCTTTTTCTTCTTTACATTATGTGAGACAGGTTACAAAAAATTGTATTCTTTAATGACTACAAATATCTTCATTATCTAGAAATTCCATAATTTATGTCAAAATTAACTTTCTAATGAACATTGACAATTTTCAATTTAATATTATGGCAAAAATAATGAAATACATATATTTGCACATAAACTCTATGCAGCAATATAAGCTGATATAAGATAAACTTCTCCAACAATTAAGTTTACAACTTATCTTCTAATTCTTTTATCTTCTACTTTAATAATTCCAGTTTCAAGATAACCATAATTACCTTGTCACTCTGACAGTCTAATAATTGTTCCAGTTTATACTCTTAACAGCATTTATTTATACTTTTGATGGCACTGAAAATTATATTTCTTTTTCTCTTTTTATTCATTCATATAGAGTTGCTTAATTTATTTTTTTAAGTTTTTATTTTAATTCCAGGTAGTTTACATACAGTGTAATATTAGTTTCAGGTGGACAATGTAGTGACTCAACAATTCCATACATCACTCAATGCTCATCACAAGTGTACTCCTTAATCCCCATCACCTGTTTAACCCATTCCCTATCCCCATCCCCTCTGGTAACCATCAGGTTGTTCTCCATAATTAAGAGTCTGTTTCTTGATTTGTCACTCTCTCCCTCTCTCTCTTTTTTTCACTTTGCCCCTTTGTTTTGTTTCTTAAATTCCACATGTGAGTGAAATCATATGGTATTTTTCTTTCTCTGACTGACTTATTTTGCTTAGCATTATACTCTCTAGGTCCACCCATGTCATTGCAAGTGGCAAGATTTTGTTATTTTTTATGGATGAATAACATTCCATCATATACACACACACACATATATACATATATACATATATATATATACCACTTCTTTATCGATTTATCAGTTTGATGGATACTTGGGCTTCTTCCACAATTTGGTTCACTACCATGGGGGGCTTGCCTGGCTTAAAGGTGCCCAGGTGGTGAAGAGGGGCAGAATCCCAGGAGTGACAGGGTGGTCTGAGGATCCCCTGGGTCATAGGAAGAATGTATGGCACCAAGATGCTGTGCTGTTCCCAGGCATAGGAGCTGGGAATCCAGCAGAGAGCCGCAGGTCCTGGTGCCAGCTTTCTGCTATAAACTGCAAACCACCAGGTGGTTGTCTGACTGCTTTCCTGGGATGGGCCAGCAAGCCTAGTGAAAACCTCCCCACAGAAACAGCGTGTGTCCCTGTCGTGGGAGTCCCTGAAATTTAGATTTTGGAAACTCTGAGGTGCACCTGAGATAAAAAGGCTTAAACACAGGCAGGGTGAATGTAGGGTTCAGAGGAAAACTGGGGACACAAATAGGGTGATTGACTGCTCTTCTGTGAAGGCTCACTGAAGTGTAGGGGTCCCAACTTTCAGCTCTGAGGCTAGAGAGCAGGGCACAGCCATTTTCATCTGCCCAACAGTGCTGAAAGCTTTCAGGGGGCAAAATAGCGCCACCTATTGGAGGCTGGAGCTGCATACACCAAGCCCCGCCCTCCTTGTGCCCTGGAGATGCATTTCTACTTAAACAAGCCAGCCTGAGAATCAGCACAGCTGGTCCCTCCCTCAGAAGACCAGCACAAATAACGAGTTCACACCAAGTTTATTGATCATAGACTGCTGCAAAGTTTCAGCTCTAGGGGAAATAGGATCTAGCTTCTGTTTTACTTTTATTCTTTATTTTAAAATTATTATTTTTTCACTTATTTTCTTATATTTTCCAATTTCTTTTTTTTATTATTTTTTACTTTTAATTTTTATATATAGTTTACCTTCATTTTATTTTAATGTATTTTACATTATTATTATCATTATTATTATTGTTTATTTTGGGACCTAGATTCTTTTAACAAGCAGACCAAAAAAACACCCAGGATCTAGTTTTGTTTTGTTTTGGTTTGGTTTGGTTTTCTTGTTTTTTATTTCCGTTTTTCTTGTTTTTGTGTGTGTGTTTTTCTTTTTCTTTGATTTTTGTTTTTTGTTGATGGTTTTCTTTTTCCTTTCTTCTTTTCTTTTCTCAACAAAATGATGAGACAAAGGAATTCATCCCAAAAGAAAGAACATGAGGCAGAACTCACAGCCAGGGATTTAATTAATACAGATATAAGTAAGGTGTCTGAACTAGAATTTAAAACAATTATAAGGATACTAGCCAGGCTCAAAAAAATCACAGAAGAAACTAGAGAATCCCTTACTACAGAGATAAAAGAACTAAAATCTAGTCAGGCTGAAATTAAAACTGCTATAACCAAGATGCATAAATGGAGGCCATAAAAACAAGGATAGAGCAGAGGTTCAAATGGGTGATATAGGAGATAAAATTATGGAAAGTAGTGAAGCTGAAAAGAAGAAGGAAAGAAAGGTAATGGACCATCAAGGTAGACTTAGGGAACAAGTGACTTAGTAAAGCATAATAACATTTGTATCATAGGAGTCCCAGAAGATGAAGAGAGATATAAAAGGGCAGGAGGTTTATTCGAACAAATTATAGCTCAAAACTTGCCTAATCTGGGGAAAGACACAGACATCAAAATCCAAGAAGCACAGAGAACACCCATTAAATTCAACAAAAGCTGGCCATTACCAATGCATATCATAGTCAAATTCACAAAATACACAGACAAAGAAAAAATTCTGAAAGCAGCAAGGGAAAACAGGTCCTTAACCTACCACAGAAGGTAGATGAGGTTAGCAGCTGATCTCGCCACAGAGACGTGGCAGGCCAGAAAAGAGTAGAAGGAAATATTCAATGTACTGAATGGGAAAAATATGCAACCAAGATTTCTTTATCTAGCAAGGCTGTCATTCAGAATAGGAGAGATAAAGAGTTTTCCAGACAAACAAAAACTAAAGGAGTTCATGACCACTAAATCAGCCTTGCAACAAATTTTAAGAGGGGGCTCTGGAGAAAAAAAAAAAAAAGCAACAAAGAATAGAAAGGACCAGACAACATCACTAGAAACATTAATTCTACAGGTTACACAATGACACTAAATTCACATCTTTCAATAATCACTCTGAATATAAATGGACTAAGTGTGCCAATCAAAATACATAGGGTATCAGAATGGATAAAAAAAACAAGATCCATCTACATGCTGCTTACATGAGACTCATTTTAGACCTAAAGACACCTGCAGATTGAAAGTGAGGGGATGGAGAACCAGCTACCAGACTAATGGACATTAAAAGAAAGCCTGAGTAGCCATACTTATATCAGGCAAACTAGATTTTAAAACAAAGACTGTAACAAGAGATGAAGAAGGGCATTATATCATAACAGAGTCTATCCAACAAGAAGATCTAACTATTGTAAATATTTATGCCCCTGCTTGGGAGCACCCAAATATATAAATCTATTAATAACAAACATAAAGAAACTCATTGATAATAATACGATAATAGTAGGGGACTTTAACACCTCCATTTACAGGAATGGAAAGATCATGTAAGCAGAATATCCATAAGGAAACAATGACTTTGAATTTGAATGACATACTGGACCAGATGGACTCAACAGTTGTATTCAGAACATGTCATCCTAAAACAGCAGAATATACATTCTTCTTGAGTGTACATGGAACATCCTCCTGAATAGATCACATACTGGGTCACAAATTAGCCCTCAACAAGTACAAAAAGATCAAGATCATGCCATGCATATTTTCAGACCACAACACTATGAAACTGGAAGTCACCACAAGAAAAAATTTAGAAAGACCTCAACTACATGGAGATTAAAGAACATCCTGCAAAAGAATGAATATGTTATTCAGGAAATTAAAGGAGAATTTAAAAAAAATAAATGGAAGTAAACGAAAGGAAAGCATGGAAGTCCAAAACCTTTGGGATGCAGCAAAGGTAGTCCTAAGAGGGAGGTATATTGCAATACAGGACTACCTCAAGAAGCAAAAACCTCTCAAATACAAAATCTAACCTTACACCTAGAGGAGCTAGAAAAGGAACAGCAATAAAGCCTAAAGCCAGATGAAGAAGGGAAATAATAAAGATTAGAGCAGAAATAAATGATATACACAAACAAAAAGAAAAAAAAGAATAGAACAGATAAATGAAACTAAGAGCTGCTTCTTCAAAAGACTTAATAAAATTGATAAACTTCTATCCAGACTTATCAAAAAGAAAAGAGAAAGGACCCAAAGAGATAAAGTCATGAATGAAAGAGGAGAGATCACAACCAACACCAAAGAAATATTAGAAAATACTATGAAAAATTATGTGCCAACTAAACGGGCAATCTGGAAGAAACGGACCACTTCCTAGAAACTTACAAACTACCAAAACTGAAACAGGATTAAATAGAAAATTTGAACAGACAAACAACCAGCAAAGAAATTGAGTCAGTAATATAAAATCTCCCAACAAACAAAAGTCTTGGGCCGGATGGCTTCCCAGGAGAATTCTACCAAATATTTAAAGAATTAATATCTATTCTTCTGAAACTTTTCCAAAAAATAGAAATAGAAGGAAAACTTCCAAACTCATTGTATGAGGCCACATTACACTGATCCCAAAACCAGACAAAGAACCCACTAAAAAGGAGTACAGACCAATATCCCTGATGAACATGGATGCAAAAATTCTCACCAAAATACTAGCCAATCAGATCCAACAGTACATAAAAATGATTATTCACCACGACCAAGGATTTATTCCTGGGTTGCAGGGGTGGTTCAATTCAGAAATCAATCTGAATTGATTGATTTAATGTGATAGAGCACATTAATAAAAGAAAAGACAAGAACCATATGATTCTCCCAATTGATGCAGAAAAATCATTTGACAAAATACAGCATCCTGTCCTGATTAAAACTCTTCAAAGTATAGGACAGAGGGAATATACCTCAATATTATAAAAACCATCTATGAAAAGCCCACAGTGAATATCATTCTCAATGGGGAAAAACTGAGAGTTTTCCTTTAAGGTCAGGAACAGCACAGGGATGTCCACTCACCATTATTGTTCAACATAGTACTAGAAGTCCTAGCCTCAGCAATCAGATAACAAAAAGAAATAAAAGGTATTCATATTGGCAAAGAAGAAGTCAAACTCTCTCTCTTCACAGATGACATGATACTTTATGTGGAAAACCCAAAAGACTCCACCCCCAAATTACTAGAACTCATACAGCAATTCAGCAATGTGGCAGGATACAAAATCAATGCACAGAAATCAGTGGCATTTCTATACACTAACAGTGTAACTGAAGAAAGAGAAATTAAGGATCAATTCCATTTACAATAGCACCAGAAACCATAAGATACCTAGGAATAAACCTAACCAAAGAGGTAAAGGATCTATACTCTAGAAACTACAGAATACTTATGAAAGAAATTGAGGAAGACACAAAGAGATGGAAAAACTTTCCATGCTCATGGATTGAAAGAATAAACATTGTGAAAATGTCTATGCTGCCCAGAGCAATCTACATTTTCAATGCCATCCCCATCAAAATACCATCGACATTTCTCACAGACTGGAACAAATAATCCTAAAATTTGTATGGAACCAGAAAAAAACCTGAATAGCCAGGGGAATGTTGAAAAAGAAAGCCAAAGCTGGGGGCATCACAATGCCTGACTTCAAGCTATATTACAAAACTGTGATCATCAAGACATCTTGGTATTGGCACAAAAACAGGCACATAGATCAATGGAACAGAATAGACACCCCAGAAATGGACCCTCAACTCTATGGTCAACTAATCTTCGACAAAGCAGGAAAGAATGTCCAATGGAAAAAAGACAGTCTCTTCAATAAATGGTGCTGGGAAAATCAGACAGCCACATGCAGAAGAATGAAACTGGACCATTCTCTTATGCCACACACAAAAATAAACTCAAAAGTGGATGAAAGGCCTCAATGTGAGATGGGAATCCATTAAAATCCTAGAGGAGACTGTAGGCAGTAACCTCTTTGACATCAGCCACAGCAACTTCTTTCAGGACACATCTCTAAAGGCAAGGGAAACAAAAGCAAAAATGAACTTTTGGGACTTCATCAGGATAAAAAGCTTCTGCACAGCAAAGGAAACAGTCATCAAAACTAAGAGGCAACCCATGGAATGGGAGAAGATATTTGCAAATGACATTACAGATAAAGGGCTGGTATCCAAGATCTATAAAGAACTTCTCAAACTCAATACCCAAAAAACAAATAATCCAGTCAATAAATGGGCAGAAGATATGAACAGACACTTCTCAAAAGAAGACATACAAATGGCTAACAGACACATGAAAAAATGTTCAACATCACTAGCCATAGGGAAATACGAATCAAAATCACAATGAGATTGCCACCTTACACCAGTTAGGATGGCAAAAATTAACAAGACAAGAAACAACAAATGTTGGAGGTGTGGAGAAAAGGGAACCCTCTTACACTGTTGGTGGGGATGCAAACTGGTACAGCCACTCTGGAAAACAGTATGAAGGTTCCTCAAGACGTTAAAAATAGAGCTACCCTATGACCTAGGGATTGCACTACTAGGTATTTACCCCAAAGATACAGATGTAGTGAAAAGAAGGGGCACCTGCACCCCAATGTTCATAGCAGCAATGTCCACAGTAGCCAAACTGTGGAAGGAGCCGAGATGTCCTTCAACAGATGAATGGATGAAGAAGATGTGGTTCATATATACAATGGAATATTACTCAGCCATCAGAAAGGATGAATACTTACCATTTGCATTGACATGGATGGAATGGGAGAGGATTATCCTAAGTAAAATAAGTCAAGCAGAGAAAGACAATTATCATATGGTTTCACTCATATGTGGAACATAAGGAATAGCATGGAGGACCACAGGGGAAGGGAGGGAAAACTGAATGGGAAGAAATCAGAGGGGGAGATGAACCATGAGAGACTCTGGACTCCAGGAAACAAACTGAGGGTTACAGAGGGGAGGTTAGGGGGAGGATGGGGTAACCGGGTGATGGGTATTAAGGAGGGCACATGTGGTAATGAGCACTGGATGTTATACTCAACTAATGAATCGTTGAACACTACATCAAAAACTAGTGATGTACTATATGTTGACTAACTGAACATAATAATAATAAAAAATTATGAAAACAAAACAAAACTGAAGGCATCACTATACTGGACTTCAAGCTCTATTACAAAGCTGTAGTCATCAAGACAGTATAGTACTGGTTTAAAAATAGACACATAGATCAATGGAACAGAATAGAAAACCCAGAAATGGACCCACAACTATATGGTCAAACAATCTTCGACAAAGCAGGAAAGAATAGCCAATGAAAAAAAAGACAGTCTCTTCAACAAATTGTGTTGGAAAAACTGGACAGCAACATGCAGAAGAATGAAACTGGACCACTTTCTCACACCATACACAAAACTAAATTCAAAATGGATGAAAGACCTAAATGTGAGACAGGAAACCATGAAAATCCTAGAGGAGAACACAGCAGAAACATCTTTGACCTCAAGCCAAGCTACTTCTTATTAGACACATCACCACAGGCAAGGGAAACAAAAGCAAAAATGAACTTTTGGGACTTCATTAAGATAAAAAACTGCACAACAAAGGAAAAAATCAACAAAACTAAAAGGCAGCCTACAGAATGGGAGAAGATATTTGCAAACAACATCTCTGGTAAAGGGTTAGTATTCAAAATCTACAAAGAACTTATCAAATTCAACCCTCAAAAAACAAAGAACCCAGTTAAGAAATGGGCAGAAGACATAGACACTTTTCCAAAGAAGACATCCGGATGGCCAACAGACACACGAAAGGATGCTCAACATCACTCATCATCAGGAATATACAAATCAAAACCACGATGAGATACCATTTTAAATCTGTCAGGATGGCTAAAATTAACAACACAAGAAACAACAGCTGTTGGTGAGGATGTGGAGAAAGGGGAGAGAGGATCTGAAGCAGGCTCCACACCCAATGCAGGGCTTGATCTCATGACCCTGATATCATGACCTGAGCCAAAATCAAGAGTTGGACGCTTACCCCACTGAGCCACCAGGCGCCCCTGCTCTATTCTTTATTATTGCCCTCCTTTTACTGTCTTTAGGCTCCATTCATTGTTCTTTCTTCTAGCTCCTTAATGTGTATGTTTAGGTTGTTTATTTGAGATTTTTCTTGCTTCTTGAGGTAGGCCTGTATTGCTATATACTTCCCTCTTAGTACTGCTTTTGTGCATCCCAAAGGTTTTAAACCTTTGTGTTTTCATTTTCATTTGTTTCCATGTATTTTTTTATTCTTTGATTTCCTGGTTGACCCATTCATTGTTTAGTAGCATGTTGTTTAACCTCCATGGATTTGTGGTCTTTCCTGATTTTTTCCTTGTGATTGACTTCATGTGTCATAGCATTGTGATCATAAAAGTTACATGGTATGATTTCAATCTTTTTGTATTCGCTGAGGCCTGATTCGTGACCCAATATGTGATCTATTCTGGAGAATATTCCGTGTGTACTTGAAAAGAATGTGTATTCTGCTGTTTTAGAATAGAATGTTCTGAATATATCTGTAAAGTCCATCTGGTCCTGTGTGTCAATCAAAGCCATTGTTTTCTTCTTGATTTTCTGTTTAGATGATCTGTCCCCTACTATTATTGTATTATTATCAATTAGTTCCTTTATGTTGGTTATTGTTTTATATATTTGAGTGCTCCCATTGTTGGGTGCATAGATATTTAAAATTGTTAGATCTGGTTGGATTGTCCCCTTTATTATGATATAGTGCCCTTCTTTTTCTCTTGTTACAGTCATTATTTTAAAGTCTAGTTTGTTCAATATAAGTATTGCTAGTCTGGCTTTCTTTTGACATCCAATTGCATGATAAATATTTCTCCATTCTGTCACTTTCAATTAATAGGATTGAAAGAACTAATGAAATTCCGCCATGTTCTCTTTGTTTGTTGCCCTGTGTGCCCCTCTCTCTCTCTTACCCTTCTCCAGGACTATGGTTCCCTCCCTGTCACAGCACCCACAATCCCTTTCTCCCCTAAACCAAGTCTCTCCACCTCCTACATTTTTCTATGTGGCTCTTCTCTCCCTTTAGCTATGGATTTTGTTCTGTCAGTCTTCAGGTCAATTTCTGGGGCATTTAGGATGATTTGATAGTTATCTTGTTGTGTTCATGGGTTGAGGCGAGCCTAGGGTCCTCCTACTTCTCTGCCATCTTCTTCTTTCCAATGGAAGTTTGTACTTCTTAATCCCCTTTACCTATTTCTCGCATCCCACACTCTCTTCCCCTCTGGCAACTGCCAGTTTGTTCTCTGTATTTATGAATTTGTTTTTGGTGTTTTGTTTGTTCATTTGTTTTGTTTTCAGATTCTACATATAAGTGAAATCATATATCTCTCAGTTATAGAGGTTTAGAAGTATTACATAGTCTGCACTATCAGCATTATCTATCTTTTTTTTAAACTTATTTATTATGTTATGTTAATCACCATACATTACATCATTAGTTTTTGATGTAGTGTTCCATGATTCATTGTTTGCAAATAACACCCAGTGCTCCATCAGCATTATCTTTTATGTCTTTTTAGTTTTTTAGTGCTCTTAGATGTACACCTTTATACCAACATCACAAAAATATTTCACCTTCCTTTCTCCTAATATCTTTTCTGTAAAATATATTGAAATGTAACATACACAGAGAATTTACTACTGATTTTAAATGTACAACATAACAAATATTCACAAAGTGAATACACCAGAGAAATCACCCAAATCAAGAAAAAGAGCTTAATTAGAATCCAGAAAATCCATTTTTTCCCTTTCAGTTATGAGTTCCTCAAGGGTAATTATATTATGATTTCTAACCTCATAGATTAATTTTTGTCTGTTTATGAATTTCACATATGTGGATGGACTCTTTTGTCTGTTTTTTTGTTGTGGTGGTGGTTGTTTTGTTTTGTTCTTTTTGTTTTGTTTTGGTTTTGGTTTTCTTTTTGCTTACCATTATGTTTGTGAGATTTTTCTATGTGGTTAAGTGCATGTGGTTGTAGTTCATTCCTCTCTCCTTTTTATTTTTGCTTTTTACATTTAGATATTTAATCTATGTAAGTATTATTTTGGTATTAGAGTTTATAGAATGCTCAAAATATTTGTTCCTAATTATATCACTTATTTCTATACTATTAGCAAATGATGTAGAAAATCTGTACCAATTTACAAATGTATATTTTCCATAAACTCATAAATAGCAGGGCAAATTATAAATACTCCCTGTGTTCATAATGATTTATCTGTCCATTTCTTTGACAATATCATAGTGTTTCCATTTCTAAATCTTATTCTCTGCCCAAACTTCTTAAATTGTAATGTTTTTCTTCATTTTTGCATGTGTTAGGTCTATCTTAACTTAATACTTCTCATTTGATTTTTCTGACAAGATATCTATAGACTTATTTTCTCCATCTTTTTTTTTTGATAACTCAGAAAATATTCATGTTTATTTATTACTATAACTGTCACATTGTATTGTTTGCTGACATTCAGCACTGTTATGGCCTGATGTATAGCTTTACCCCCTGCATATTTCTGTTTTTTTT
>NW_022589819.1:1187985-1255248 GCF_004348235.1 Phoca vitulina
CCTATTGGCTAGTATTTTGGTGAGAATTTTTGCATCCATGTTCATCAAGGATATTGGTCTGTCATTCTCCTTTTTGATGGGGTTTGGGGATCAAGGTAATGGTGGCCTCATAAAACGAGTTTGGAAGTTGTCCTTCCATTTCTATTTTTTGGAACAGTTTCAGAAGAATAGGTATTAATTCTTCTTGAAATGTTTGGTAGAATTCCCCTGGGAAGCCATCTGGCCCTGGGCTTTTGTGTTTTGGGAGATTTTTGATGACTGCTTCAATTTCCTTAGTGGTTATAGGTCTGTTCAGGTTTTCTATTTCTTCCTGGTTCAGTTTTGGTAGTTGATACACCTCTAGGAATGCATCCATTCCTTCCAGATTATCTACTTTGCTGGCATAGAGTTGCTCATAATATGTTCTTAGAATTGTTTGTATTTCTTTGGTGTAGGTTGTGATCTCTCCTCTTTCATTCATGATTTTATTAATTTGGGTCATTTCTCTTTTCTTTTTGAGAAGTGTGGCCAGGGGTTTATCAATCTTGTTAATTCTTTCAAAGAACCAGCTCCTAGTTTCGTTGATCTGTTCTACTGTTCTTTTGGCTTCTATTTCATTGATTTCTGCTCTGATCTTTATTATTTCTCTTCTTTTGCTGGGTTTAGGCTTTATTTGCTGTTCTTTTTCCAGCTCCTTTAGGTGTAGGGTTAGGTTGTGTATTTGAGACCTTTCTTGTTTCTTGAGAAAGGCTTTACTGCTATATACTTTCCTCTTAGGACTGCCTTTGCTGCATCCCTAAGATTTTGAACAGTTGTGTTTTCATTTTCATTGGTTTCCCTGAATTTTTTAAATTCTTCTTTAATTTCCTGGTTGACCCATTCATTCTTTAGTAGGATGCTCTTTAGCCTCTATGTATTTGAGTTCTTTCCAACTTTCCTCTTGTGATTGAGTTCTAGTTTCAAAGCATTGTGGTCTGAAAATATGCAGGGAATGATCCCAATCTTTTGGTACCAGTTGAGACCTGATTTGTGACCTAGGATGTGATCTCTTTTGAAGAATGTTCCATGGGCACTAGAGAAGAATGTGTATTCTGTTGCTTTGGGATGAAATGTTCTGAATATATCTGTGAAATCCATTTGGTCCAGTGTGTCATTTAAAGTCTTTATTTCCTTGTTGATCTTTTGCTTAGATGATCTGTCCATTTCAGCGAGGGGGCTGTTAAAGTCCCCCACTATTATTGTATTGTTGTCGAGGTGTTTCTTTGCTTTTGTTATTAATTGGCTTATATAATTGGCTGCTCCCATGTTAGGGGCATAGATATTTACAATTGTTAGATCTTCTTGTTGGATAGACCCTTTATAGTGTCCTTCCTCATCTCTCATTACAGTCTTTGGTTTAAAATCTGATTTGTCTGATATAAGGATTGCCACCCCAGCTTTCTTTTGGTGTCCATAGCATGGTAAATGGTTTTCCACCCCCTCACTTTCTATCTGGGGTTGTCTTTGGGTCTAAAATGAGTCTCTTGCAGACAGCATATCGATGGGTCTTGTTTTTTAATCCAATCTGATAGCCTGTGTCTTTTGATTGGGGCATTTAGCCCATTTACATTCAGGGTAACTATTGAAAGATATGAATTTAGTGCCATTGTATTGCCTGTAAGGTGACTGTTACTGTATATTGTCTGTGTACCTTTCTGGTCTATGTTGCTTTTAGGCTCTCTCTTTGCTTAGAGGACCCCTTTCAATATTTCTTGTAGGGCTGGTGTCGTGTTTGCAAATTCCTTTAGTTTTTGTTTGTCCTGGAAGCTTTTTATCTCTCCTTCTATTTTCAGTGACAGCTTAGCTGGATATAGTATTCTTGGCTGCATATTTTTCTCTTTTAGTGCTCCAAATATATCATGGCAGTGTTTTCTGGCCTGCCAGGTCTCTGTGGATAGGTCTGTTGCCAATCTAATGTTTCTACCATTGTAGGTTACAGATCTCTTCTCCCAAGCTGCTTTCAGGATTTTCTCTTTGTCTCTGAGACTTGTAAGTTTTACTATTAGATGTCAGGGTGTTTACCTATTGTTATTGATTTTGAGGGGGGTTCTCTCTGCCTCCTGTATTTTGATGCCTGTTTCCTTCACCAAATTAGGGAAGTTCTCTGCTATAATTTGCTCCAATATACCTTCTGCTCCTCTCTCTTTCTTCCTCTTCTGGGATCCCAGTTTTTCTAATATTGTTTCATCTTATGGTATCGCTTATCTCTCGAATTCTCCCCTCGTGATCCAGTAGTTGTTTATCTCTCTTTTTTTCAGCTTCTTTATTTTCCATCATTTGGTCTTCTATGTCACTAATTCACTCTTCTGCCTCATTTATCCTAGCAGTTAGAGCCTCCATTTTTTATTGCACCTCTTTAATAGCCTTTTTGATTTCGACTTGATTAGATTTTAGTTCTTTTATTTATCCAGAAAGGGTTTCTCTAATAACTTCCATGCTTTTTTCAAGCCCAGCTAGCATCTTTAAAATCATGATTCTGAACTCTAGTTCTGACACCTTACTAATGTCCATATTGATATGGTCCCTGGCAGTTGGTACTGCCTTTTGTTCTTTTTTTTGAGGTGATTTTTTCCATCTTGTCATTTTGTCCAGAGGAGAATAGATGAATGAGAAAACAAAATGCTAACAGGGTAACAATGTCCCCAGAAAATAGACACTAAACAAATCAGAAGAGACCTGAAACTGGGGGGAAAGAAAGGGAAAGGAAGAAAAAAGAAAAAAAAAGAAAAAGATAAAAACAAACAAGAGCAAAAGCAAACAAACAAAAGGAAAAAACAGAATATGATCAAATATGATCAGGCTGGTGCATAGATCAGTGCCACACACTGGATTTTGGGCGTATTTTGATCTGTTAGAAGAAAATGTCTCCCAAAAATATAAAGAGAACAATATATATATATATATATATATATATATATACCAAAAATAAGGGTAACTACTATGAAGGGATAGAATATTACTCTTAAAATGAAAATAAAAAAGATTTTTTAAAAAAGGGATTGATAAGATGTTGGTTGAAAAAGGGAAAAAGAAAAATTCAAAAAAAAAAAGTAAAAAAAATTAACTTTGAAAGACTAAATAATCATGGTAAAAAAGCCATGAATTATATGTGCTGTATTCCCCTAGTGCTGGAGTTCTGCCATTCTCATTGATGGGTAACCTTGTTCTTGGCTGGCTGTTCTTGCTGACCTTCTGGGGGAGGGGCCTGTTGCCGTGGTTCCCAAATGTCTTTGCTGAAGGCAGAATTGCCCCACCCTTGCCGCCCGGGCTAAGTAATCTGCTCGGGTTTGCTCTCCCTAGCTTTTGTTCCCTGCAAGTTTTCTGTTCAGCCTTGGAGGATGAGAGTGAAATGGTGGCCTCCCAATCTCCTCCTGGGAGGAGCCGAGAACTCGGGGCCCCACTCCTCAGTGAGCCCCCAGAGAAAAGCAGTCAGTCACTCCCATCTCCCCGGTCTCCAGCCGCACTCCGTGCTCACCTGCCTGTGACCGAGCATTTCTATCTCTGGTACACGACCCCGTGTGGAGTCTCCAAACCCAGCAGATCCCTGCGGTGTGCTCCCACACTGCTCCTCCCAAGGGAGGAAGGTGAGTCTCCCCAGATCTGCCACTTGTTGGGTCCCTGCTGGAGGAGCAGTGGCCTGACTGTGCCACAGATCACGGTTTATGGCAACCCAGAGCTGAGAGCCTGTGCCTCGGCTCCGTCTCTGCAGCCGGCTTCCCCATTCCGATACCTGGGAGCTCCGCCACACTCAGGCACCCCCGGTCTTTCTGTGACCCTGAGGGTCCTGAGACCACACTGTCCTGCGAGGGTTCCACCCCCAGCTTAGCCACTGGAGAGAGGTCCCTCAGCGGAGCAGACTTCTAAAAGTCCGATTTTGTGCTCCACAGCTCTATCACTTGCCAGAAGCGGCTGACCGAGGCCCCCTCCCCTCCCCTCTATCCTCCGGAATATTGCCTGGGATTCACTTCTCCAGAGTCTTACCTTCCAGAAAGTGGTCACTTTTCTGTTCAGAGTTGCTGCTATTCTTTTCTTTGATCACCTCCTTAGTTCGTAGGTGTTCAGAATGGTTTGATCCCTATCTAGTTGAATTCCTGGGATCAGACGAAATTTAGGTCTCCTACTCCTCTGCCATCTTGCTCCTCCCTCCCAAACTTTATCCATCTTCTTTATGTATAACTTTATTAAAAAGAATCCAAATCGATTAGGTCTTGAAGAAAAGAGTGACAAACTCTCCTGAGCCATGTTACTGTGATCGCACTCTAGTATCTTCCTAGTAGGAAGTCATAGTTTTTCACAGTTCCAGACATAACCTCACATAAGTCACGTCATTTTTTTCAGTACTTTTCCCATATCCATTCATTGACTGATGTATATAAAGTCCAACCTTTAGAATATATAATAGTGATAGATATATATCTATATATATATATAATAGATATATAATCTATATATCTACACTTATCTACCGTTCAGTTAAACTTTGCCTAGTACAGCTGCTTCTATGCTCAGGAGCATCTCTTTCTGTTCTTCTTTCTCTGTCTCTTTTTTAAATAATTATTTGTTCATTTGTCAGAGAGAGAGAGAGCACAAGCAGGGGAAGCAGCAGGCAGAGGGAGAAGCAGGCTCCCCACTGAGCAAGGAGCATGATGTGAGACTTGATCCCAGGAACCTGGGATTATGACCTGAGCTGAAGGCAGATACTGACTGAGCCACCCAGGTGCCCTGTTCCTCTTTCTCAACATAGGTATAGTTTTTGCTTATTTCACCTTGGAGCTTCATTTGTTATATTCTTCCAGGAGACACAAGGTCTATTTTTGTCTATTAGTATTTGCTTCCTAGGCCTTGACTGTTGCATTTTGCTCATGACCAGTTTCTTTTTTTTTTTCTCTTTGATATCTTTTTTTTCCTATTTCCTCTTAACTTCCTTTTTTATTGTTTTTTTAATCTTAATTCAAGATTAACATACAGTGTTATATTAGTTTCAGGTGTACAATATATAGTGATTCAACAATATAGATTCAATAATTCTATACATTATTCAGTGTGCATCATGGTAATCTCCTTCATCTATTTCACCCATCCCCCCCAGCACACACAACCCTCTGGTAACCATCAGTTTGTTCTCTATAATTAAGAGTCTGTTTTGTTTTTGACCAGTTTTACTCACTTCTATTAATTTCCTTTGTTCAAGAGAGTTGGCAGCTCCCTCCAGCAATTCTGAAGATTGTTTTTCAGATTGCTTTTTGTTTTTTACAAGTGTGTCCCTCCCAAGCAGGTCAGGATCTGATAGTAAAAATTATTAGCGGCATTATAATTTTTAGCCAAAAAAAGACAAGATCTCTGAGATTTCTAATATATTTCCTATATCTGAGGAATCATAGTAGGACTGAGCTGGACCTAAGAGGATCCATACCATGAGATATTAAGTTTTAAAAGGACAAAATAATATATAGCCTTACAAGGCAGGATAGCCATTATTCTCAAAGAGACAATGGATTCTTCTAGCATTCTAGTAATGTAATCTTTTAATATGGGTGCTTGTGACATGGATCCACTAGTAGACCCAACCTGTGCAAAATTGAAGAGGAGAGGTGGTGGAGAGAAAAGAAATAAATGAGAGTGGAAAAGTTAAAAAAAAAAAAAAAAAGATCAACTCCTTCATGGAATAACTTCACCTGGCTACCTTCATCTTTTAGCTCTTCTCTACTCAGGGGAAGAAAGAAAATTTGGAAAACATGCAAAATGAGATTGTTTAAGGAAGTGACTACAAGAAGACTCAATTTAATCACAGAAAGGTAGTCTTCCTTATAACTTCTATATGTGGAATAGATAGATATAGGACAGATATAGAAATATTGGTGTTTTCCTGAAAGAACTTAACATTGGTAAAATTTACTCAGCCCTTTTCCTTTTATGGCCAATTGCAGATATGCAGATCTGCAAATGTGTAGAGCAGATGTGGTAGGCATCAGTATGGAGTCTAGTATCAGCTTTAAATCTCTTGAGATTTAGCCACAGTTACCCATTTATCTCATGAGAGAAGAAAAGAAACCCTCTCTTCCCACCAAGAATGATGGTGCTTTGTCCATATCCCCACACTGTGTAAAATTAGGGACTCTGGATCAAAGGCGTCCAGGTCTCAAATGAATGACTTTCTCCTTTCCAGGTCTGGGTTCTGGTCCTCGTGTTTTCATGGTGGGTCCAGAAGATAAAGGAATAAGGCTGACATGCACAGGCAAGGGGTGGTTTCCCCAGCCTGAGGTAAAATGGACAGATGCAAGGGGAGAGAAGATACCATCTCTCTCTGAGGATGAGACCCAAGATGATGATGGGTTGTTTCAAATAGAGGCATCCCTCATTGTGAGAGACACTTCAAAGACAAAAGTGTCCTGCTCCATGAAGAACCCCTTCTTTGGACAAGAGCAGGTGGAAACCATTTCTATCCCAGGTCAGTGTTGCTCATTTGGGGGACAGGATAGGTGTGAGGAGGGGATATTTAGGAATTGGGATGGGATAGGATTGGTTGGTAATGTTTTTAATCAGGTTTTGGGGGCCTCTGTATCAGAATCCTTCTTCCCTAGGACCTCTCCTTGGAAGGTAGCATTTGCTGGGACTTTCTTCATACTTGGGATTTTCCTGGGTGCTGTTGTGTTTTTGGCTTGGAAAGAACGACAGGAGAAGAAAAGAGTACAGGAAGCCCAGGAGGAAAAAGAGAAGGAAAGTGAAGCCAGAGGTAAAACTGAATCAGACTGGGTGGGATCTGTGAACTTATGGGTTTGTTAGCTGTGCATATGGATGGAATCTGTTGGAACAGAGAGACATGAGTGTACTCAGTTAGAACCTCAAGACCTCCAGTAGGACATGGAGTCAAGGGCCTTTATGAGAAAAATATTATAATAATAGAGTCCGATGGAGAGAGAAAATTCATTGGTATAAACATGGAGTTAGGAAAAAATGGTTGAAGTAATTCTCAGGATGAATTTCTTGATCTAGGTATATGGAAGTAGCATTCAGGATCTGGGCTTAGGTAACATAGTCTAGAAAATAAACCTTGGACTTGTTTTCTATAAAATGTTTTGTTATTTTCTTTCCTTTTTAGAATCGCTTGAGAAAGACCTTGGTAAGTGTTCCATTTTTCTTTGTTCTGGTAGATGTACTAGAAGCTATGTACTTTGCATCTCACAGGTTGTTATTCCTTTTCAGTCAGAAGGAAGCAGTTATATCAGCAAGGTGAGAATATTGATGTTATAGTTGGACCAACCATCTCATCCCTCTGTTTTGATCATCTCCTGTTCACCTTGCTAGTGAAGGAGGGCTTCCCCACACTAAATAGGGTAAGATGTTTAGACACATGGCACCCAACACTGGACATATGAGCTTGACAGCAGTTTATTAACCACCTATACTCACATCCTGGGGGAGGAGGGCACCACAAGCCATGCAGGACCACATGTTGCACTTGTGAACAGAGTGAACCAGCAGGGGCTGAGGGAGGCAAGCTTTTTAGTAACCACAAGATGAGGTGCTACTGGTTTCTGTGGAAGTATGTGATTAGCTTGTTTGAGTAATTTCACAGGCTGACAGGGAGGTTGAGGACCAGGTGGGGTTCAGCTGGCTCAACTGATAGGAAAGTTAGTTGAGTGTGGAGTTTCTCCTGCTGGGTGGAGGCATATCTGGTGAGAGCAGGGGAGCTTACGGGCGTTTAGAGCCCTTTGAAGTTCAAAGACATCAGGTAGCATATGAAATTTTAGGCTTTACAGTACACTCTCACAAAGTTTATCTTCTTCTCTCCCAAAAGAATCAGAACCTCATATTTTATCACAGATATGTTAGTGGAATGTGGAAAATGTGAGAAATAGAATAGATTAAAGAAGAAAAATACCCCCAAATTGTCATTGAAGAGATGAATACAGAAATATAGCACTATCATAAATCTTCATATTTCACATGGTTGCAGCAATTTAATACTCTGGAGTGAAGGTCTTGTGAATGGGAAAATCTAATTCCTTTGTTTTATTTCAGACTGGAAAAAAGCAAATTTATATGCTGGTGAGTAATTGATGTTGTCTTGGGACTTCAGGCACCCGAGGATTTCATGAGGCACTTCCAGAGCATTTTTCAGAGATGTGCTATATTCTGGAAATTTTATTTTGATTGTGGGAGTCCAAACAAATAAGGGAATAAGGGTAAAGCATCACACTAGTTGAGAAGACATGTTCTTGATGTATTTCCCCATGTGATTTTTTTCTTTTAGACTGGAGAAAGGAACAATTCAAAGCAGGTGAGTGACTTTATTATTTTGTCCCACATAATCTCTCTTCTACAAATGAGAAACTCTTACATTTATATAAACTCCCAATAAAACCTGGTTGGTTTTCCATTCATGGCTTTCAGTTCAGTCTCAGTCTCATGCTGAAATGTGAACAGATTTCTAACTTTTCTGATATCATTCATTCATTCAGCATTAATTTATAGAACTATTTATTCAAGGCCAAATAAATAAAGCTGATCTGATCTCTGACTTCATGGAAAAGATACATGTACAAATTGTAATGAAGGTTATGAAGGAATAAGAGATTTCCATGAGAAAAAAAATGGTGGGTTGAAGGAATTTCCCTGAGGAACTTATTTTTAATCTGAAACTTAATTGATATGGTGGATTCATTTGAATAACATTGCAAGAGCAGTTCGGTCAGAAGGAAGTCTGTTACACTGGCCTGAGACAGAGAAGAGCTTGTTGTATCTCAGTGTAAGTGGAAAACCATCTTAGAATCTTTCCAGAATTATTAGTTGATTATCAGTTTCTAGTGCATGCTGCTTTGCTCTGAATACCTCTGCATCCACAAATATTTCCTAGTTAATTTAATCCTCCAAAAATTAAAGCACATTCTACTATCCCCACATACAAATTCTTATGAGAGAAATTCTAACTATTGAAGATGTTTGATTTGAGAAGAAACAGATTAATTACTGCTGGTATTAGTACTATTGCTGCTATTACTGCTGGTATTAATGTTACTATAACTATTGGAAGCTAAAAAAAATTGGCAAGTGTTCATCATGGGCAAGACATAGTTGTAAGTTCTCTACACATTATCTTGTTTATTTCTCACAATAGTCCTATGCTGAGGTATCATAATTGCATATATCATTATGAAGGTAAAGTTGAGGATGAGAGAAGCAAAGTAACCAAGATCGCACTTACTAAGGATAAAGTGATTATCAAAATGCCTGTCTTTCTGACTACAGAGCCTAGGATTTCAACCATTAGAAATCTAATAAAAGTACATGAGAAGTGGGTGACTTAATAATTATGTAGTAAATGATACCAAATGAAAATGATACCAAAGAAGCTTAAATGAAAGTAGATACACTGTGATTGGACTCTGACAGGGCTTTATTATTAAGAGCAAGCAGTAAAGTGAAGACATTAGAGGGAGGCTAGAGGGACCCCATTCTGAAATACCTGACTCTGGGAATCTTCAGGTCAGGCAGACAGCGCTCTTGCCTAGATGGTCTCAGCCCATCTGGAACAAATGGTTGCTCAAGCTCGTCCAGCCTTGGCCTTCTATGATATACACATATATCTCCTGTGTATGGACACAGGACAAACCATAAATTGTTTTACCTCCTCTTCTGTGGCACTCCCTCTTATTTTCCTTCTTTCTCCTTTCCCTGTATTTGCATCTTTCCTAAGGCCAGCCAGTCTCCACTGCGGAATGACCTATTTTTCCCCCTCTACCTGCAGTTGCTGTTACTCTGGATCCAGACAGTGCTCATCCCAATCTCATCATCTCTGAGAATAGAAAACAAGTTTCTTTAATGGAAAATGTTCCTCAGAACTGTGATGCCTCAGTATACCAAGGACAAGAGGAATCTGAAGCGGTCTTCAGTGTTCTGGGCCAAAATTGCTTTAACACAGGGAGACATTACTGGGAGGTAGAAGTCAATATTGGGACAGAAGCCGGACCTGAAACTAAATGGGCTGTGGGTGTTTGCTTAAATACAGTAAAAAGAGATAAGTGGTTTGTAGAATGTCCAGAGAAGAATTTCTGGGTGATAGCATACGAGAAAGGAGAAGTCAAGGTTCTCACCTTCTCAGAGTCACTGTCACTGAGGCAGCATCCTCAAAGGATAGGAGTTTTCTTGGACTGGGAAGATGGAGATGTGTCATTTTACAACATGGTTGATGGGTCACACATCTTTTCCTTTACTGGAATCACCTCCTATGGGACCCTCTGTCCTTATTTTAGGCTTCAGGGTGCTGGCACATCTGTGACCATCTGCTCAACTTCAGATTGCACTGAAAATTGTCCTGATTCTTCTCCAAATACCTCTGTAACTCATTTAAGGAGTGGTGACACGGGTATCCCTCAAGAAGCTAAGCGTCTATTACCTCCATAGGAAGTGAAGTGTCAGCGCCTCCGCCGCTCCTGCTCAGGCTTCTTATTGGTATGTTCTCCAAGAAAGCTGTCCCTGTGTGGAGAGTAGGTCAGCTTCACTAGGTATGATTTCAGCCCCTTTCAAAGAGGCAAAGGTAGAAAGAGAAATGGGACAACTGAAAAATGTCTGGGGGAATTTCCTCTTGTGTTATTTTTGGGGAAATACAATGTCTTTTTGGGCAGCAACAATTTGTCACAAGAAAATTCCAAACAAATGCCTGGTCTCTCTTCTGTTCTGGTACTCAGTGTGTATTGAAGTAAATATTTTTAAAACTACATTTAAAAAGAAAAATCTCTCTTCCCACTATTTTTGTTATCAACTATGAAGGAGGGGTGGTGTTTGAAGGGAAGAATCACAGTTGAGTGAATTCTTAATGCATGTTACTACTATTGTAGATACACAAATGTGTTCAAGTCTTGTGAAAGTTAATAGTTCAGCTGGCCCTTTCTTCAGGTTCATGTCCACCGACCTCAAAACCTGGAGTTTGCCATGCAGTGGGGAGGACTGATGTAGAACTATATACCATTTGAGCAGGAGCCCAAGGCTTCTGTGAGGGAAGCCACACACACACACACACACACACACACACACACACACACACACTTTTTTTTTTTTTTAACAAATTCTCACTGGTTAGCAAGTCCTGAATTGTGTCCTATGTGAATATGTGAATGAAGAAAAAAATTGATGTTGCAGTTTATACTTTCAGAGAAAAATATTCAAATAAGAATGAAGAAACGTCTGGAGGCTTCATGGAAAGAGTCACTGCTAACACTGACATTTTTTTTTTCCTTTCAGACCATCTTCTTCCCACTATTGAGGGTTTCTTTGCCTTTAGTGCAACTAAGGCTTCACTATGCTTATGTCTTCAAGGATATAAAATATGAGCCTCTTCTGTTAAATGAGTCCCCTCTTCCTGGATATAGAAGAATCCACTTAGATTTTTCTACACTATTAACAGATCTTTTTTTTTTTTTTTTGACAGAGAGATAGAGAGCACAAGTAGGCAGAGTGGCAGGCAGAGGGAGAGGGAGAAGTAGGCTCTCTGCTGAGCAGGGAGCCAGACGTGGGGCTCGATTCCAGCACCTCAGGATCATGACCCGAGCCGAAGGCAGCCGCTTAACCGACTGAGCCACCCAGGCGCCCCTATTAACAGATCTTTAAACCATAAGTCCCATTATCAACCTCTTTTGGAAGATGTATCTTCTTAGCAAAATTTCACTGACACACTAAGTGGTAAAACAAGTATTGGAACCCAGGAAGAATGAAGCCAGAGCCCAGAATATTAACTTTACTGACAGGAAAGAGAATACTTATATAACAAGCAAGCAAAAATAAAGGCAGGAGAGAGGTAAATGAATAGACAAGTGTTAATAGCTATAATCAAATGGACATGGTGGATGAGAAGGGATTCTGGGCCTGAGAACCCTTTACATGGAGATAACCACAAAATAGGAACAAATGGGATTGGAACTATGATATAGAACAAGAAGGATAATGGGTTCCATTTTGGATATTTTACTTTTGTTATATACTCAGAACAATCAGCAATTTCCAAAGGTTTCCAAATGAGTTTTTAAGTATCTCACCTGAAGAAACTAAATTCATATTTTGTTCTACAATGGGATTCCTCCACCTGTCACTCCTCCACTCATTTTTTTTTTGAGAAAAGCCAGCATAAAGTACTTTTATTGCCATCATAAAACTCGAAATGCCTATGTAGTGTGGGGAGGTAGGAGTGGGGTAGGCAGCAATAATTTCTCTCACCAAATCACCATACAGGACAGCAAAGGGGTGCAAGGGGGAGGAAAAGCCAGGAAACTGAGCTCAGCAGGGGGAGCTGAACATCAAAGCCAGGAGATGCTGAAGCTGTGATGACCAGCATCATTTTCTCAAGACAACACCCAAAGGTTTGTCATGATGGCTGGACTTTCATTGGGTGTCTACAAACAGAACCTTCAATTTAAAGTTTCGATTAAAGTTCTTAAAATTTGGGAAGTGGAGCTTGGATAACTCTGAGATTACAAAAGTCCTGATTATCCATTAGAAAAACCACAGGGTGGAAAATAATAATAATAATAATAATAATAATAATAATAATAATAGTAAAACCAGGTCACAAAGAAGGCTTCAGAGGTCCCTGCTGGCCTGGGGACAGATACATGTAGTGTCCAGCATCTCAGTGAGCATGATCTGCTTTCATAAGGCAGAAAGTTTAAGGTGAGGCTGGGGCTGGGCAGTGCAGGCAAAAGTTCTTTCCCTCCCCACTTCAGTTTCAGGTAGGGCTTTTAATTTGACCCAAGAACATCTCTCAACTTGGAGAGCAATTCAACCCTCAACAGCACCTCAAATCTGCTATGGCTTTGCAGAGCAGCAGCAAAAATGTTTAATATATAATAGATACAAATTTCATCCAAAAAAATAATAACAAAATAAAGATTCTTGCATCTCCTCCCACACTAATTCCTACCCTAAAGTTAACCCATGGGGCACCTGGGTGGCTCAGTCGGTAGTGTCTGCTTAGGCTGAGGTCATGATCTCAGGGTCCTGGGATCGAGGCCCACATCAGGCTCCCTGCTCAGTGGGGAGTCTGCATCTTCCTCTCCCTCTACCCCTCCTCACTGTTTGTGTGTGCTCTCTCTCTCTAAAGTAAATAAATAAAATCTTTTTTAAAAATTTAAAAAATAAAGTTAACCCATTATTTGTGCTATTTATATCTTACTAATATGTAAGTGAAAACCTAGATCCAAAAGACTAAAGCTGAACCTTCACCCCAAAACAAAAACGAAATAAAATGAGTAACTTGAGATTTAGGTCATATAGTTTAAGCCAACACACATAGGAGGAGAGAGGGAAAGAGCAAAGCTGAGTGCCAGAACACATTCAGTCAGGGTCATGTTTATACAAAGAGTGTAGTGGAAAGTCAGGAAAAGTGCCATAGGATTCACGTGTGCATCTGGACACACCAGATCCCTCCATGACACATCTAATAATGAAGAGCTCAGGGAGGAGGCCATTGCTGTCACTCCAGTTTCAGAAGCTCCATGTCAAAAAGGAGAGTGGCATTTGGTGGGATGATGACTGGGTGCCCAGTGGCACCACACCATAAATGTAGTCCAGAGAGATAGTCAGTTTGGCTCTCTGACCCACATTCATGTGGGCAACCCCTTCTTCTCAGCCTCAGATCACCTACTTAGCATAAACCTAAAGAGCTTGTTTCTGTCCCTGGAAGAATCAAATTTCTTTCCATCTTCAAGTATCTCCAGAAGTGCACCATGTAGGTCTGACCATGCTTGGGGAAAGTGAACCCGACTCCAGGGAGATGGTCTCCCCTACACTCCCATGGCAGCCACCACGGCACACACTGGTCAGGCAGGCTGACCAACAGGTGACCTGGGGGTGGCTCCCTGGCTCTCAAAAGTTGTTGTTGTTTTAAGTAAGCTCAATGCCCAATGTGGGGCCTGAAATCAGGACTCAGAGATCAAGAGTCACATGCTCCACCAACTGAGCCAGAGAGGTGCCCTTACTTCTCTACTCATTTTAATGGGTTTTGTCCTCCTAAATTTAGAGATTGGGGATCAAAGGCTAGAGGTGGGCAATGAAAGAAAATGTGAAGGTTGATGTTCTATTGGAATCACAGTTGTAGAAATGTCAGGGATAACATCATCCATCATATCCTCATCTCTAAGGATGGGCAAATCAACAAGCAATGAAGGGTCTCCAGGTAGCCCACAGTTCCTGACAAAGTAGTGACCTTGAATTCACCATCTGACTCCATCAAATATTTATTGCTGGACTGCTCTGGCAATCCCATTCTGAGTAGACTCTATGAGGGAATGATAAGACATTCAAAAACAAAGTGAGAGACTTTATTACAATAAAGAACTATCTTAGGGCAGGAATTATGCCTTACTAAGCATTTTATTTCTACAGCCCAGCACAGTGTATTCTATAGGTAAAATATTAAATAAATATCCTATTTACGAATCTCTTCCTTTACTTCATAAATGTTTATTGATCAGCTAATATATGCCACTTTTCTACTTTGTGAGGATACACAAAAAAGAAAAATATCACTGCCCTAATGGAACTTAAAGTCTACTGTCAATGAGAAAAAAGTCTTGCAGAGGGGTTAACAAATTTGGTTTCTGATTTCCTCCAGTCCTCTCCCTTAAACTGAGATCTATCCAATCTATACATCTCTTCTGAGAGTCACAATGCTTTGCATGACTACAACCAGCTCCCTATGCATCAGAAGTGACAGGGAACTGGATCCTTGATGGGCCAATCCAGTCACTCATCCATCAGCCACAGTGACTACATCAGTGATTGGGGTGTCTTAATCAAGCCACCAATCTTTTTCTTTCCCCATGTTTTTTCAAACTGGCATTGGAACTGAGAAAGTAAATTAATCCCCAATTTGGTGAGCTAAAGAAAACATGTTTCTTAATACATAGTGAAAAAATTTGACTGATAAAAACCACATTTTCTTGAGATCTTCCTAGGGAAAACCTATATGTTATATATTGGGCCTGCACAAGCACATAAAACTAACAAGCAAAAAGTTAAACTCATCAAGAAGGAAGACAAAAAAAGGGGGGGGATAGTTAACCCTCAGACTTTACTAAATAAAATATTTTTAATTACATTAAGTCAAAATAGAGTAACATTAAACATATTTTAAGGCAAAGCCAGCATATCTACTAATAAATTTGACTTCAAAAATAAAAAGGGTATATTAATGTATCAAAAGTAGTAAAACATTTGTCAAACCCCACAGAATGTATAACACAAAAAGTGAACCCTAATGTGGACCCTACCTAGAGACTATAGTTGAAAATAATGCATCATTATTGGTTCATCTGTTGTAACAAATGTACCGTACCAATGCAAAGTGTTAATAGGAAATTATGGGGAGAGGGAGGAAGGATATGGAAATACTCTGGATTTTTCAGGCAATTTTGCAATAAACCTAAAACAGCTCTTAAAAAATAAAAATTGTTTATAAAAAAAAAAAAGAATGAAGTACTGGTACATGCTACAACATGGATGAACGCTAAAAATACTATGTTAAGTAAAAAAAAAAAAAAAAAGCCAGACACTAAAAAATCCATATATTTTGTGATTCCATTTATATGAAATATCTAGTATAGGCAAATTCATAGAGAGGAAATAGTGGTTGCCAGGGCTGGGGAAAAGAGAAAATGGGTAGTGACTGCTTAATAATTATGGAGTTTTCTTCTGGAGTAATAATCTAGAACTGGATGCTGATGATGGTTGGACAATATCGTGAAGGTATAAATACCACTGAATTGTATACTTTAAAATGGCTAAAATGAGTTTTATGTTATGTGTATTTCACTATTGAAAATTTTAAAAACTAAGTAAAATAAATGTGTAAATACTAGTGGAAGAATAATACATAGCTTCAAACATAAACATATGAGTTTAAAAAACAGAGAAAAAATACTATGAGCCAAAAGAGACACTCCAGGATGCGACAGGTGAGTGATGACCATGATGGCTGCCACCCTAAAAGACAGCAGAGTGTTACTAGTAGGTATTCCTCATTCTCACTTCAGAAGATTTCAAGACTTTTTCCAAGTCTTTCTTTTCCCATATTCTTTCTTCTTCCACTTATAGTTTCTCTTCTTTAATTCATTATAGTTTTAAAATATTCCTACCATGTGTTGTATTTATTGCTTCTGTTTATTTTGTAATTATTGATTTTAATTGTGCATTTTTTATTCTAAAAGTAAAATTGACACCTTCGTATACACAATATAAAATTAATTTTTCTCTTTTTTCCAGCTTTATTGTGAAATAATTAACACATATCACTATATAAGTTTAGGGTGTACAGCATGATGATTCAATTTGTATATATTGTGAATTGATTACCACAATAGACTTAGTTACCATCTATCATCTCATATAGATACAATGAAAAGAAATTAATTTTCTCCTTGGACTAGAATTTCTTCTTCTTTACATTTTTTAAATATGAGTAAAGTCGACACACAATGTTACATTAATTTCAGGTGTACAACATAGTGATTTGACACATCTATAGGTTATGTAGTGCTCACAAGAGTAGCTATCATCTGTTACCGTACAACACTATTACAATATTATTGACTATATTCCCTATGCTGTACCTTTTATTCTCATGACTTATTCATTCCATAACTGGAAGTCTGTACTTCCCACTCCCCTTCACCCATTTTACCCATCCCCGTACCCTCTCCTTTCTGGCAATCATCAGTTTGTTCTCAGTATTTATAGGTCTGATTCTGCTTTTTGTTTGTTTATTCATTTGTTTTGCTTTTAGATTCCACATATAAATGAAATCATATGGTATTTGTCTTCGAATAGAATTTCTAAAATTTTTTTCCACTCCAAATTTCCACTTTCTGAAAAAGTCTGGAATAGGAATTCTACATTTCATATGATATTCAAGATTATATCTCAGTGATCAGATTTCCTCCTTCTACTCAGCTGTATTTTCTCTTACTCTTTTTTAACTGTATTTCTTATTTCCTCAGCCCCACTGGGAAAATTCTCACCTTCATAAAGAAACCTATAAATAATCTTTCCTTGCATTTCCTTCTCTAGGCCTAATTGCATTTCTCATTGGATTTTCTAAGAATCTTTGGTCATCACATATCAGGTTGTGATTGGTGGCAGGATTTCAGAGAGCCTGGGATAGGATAGTTCTCTGAAGGGATCAGTCTCCAGATCAAATCTGAAGCCAGAGTGACATTAAAGCATCTTGATTTGGTAGCTGGAGGATGGTGTGAGCCCCTTTAGGCAGCTGGTGAAAGAAGAAGACTGGGACTTGGACTATAATCCTTGTTTCCAGAATCTAAGGTTGTTTATTCCCTTGGAGGTGTTACAAAATCTCCTGGGTGTAGGAAAGATGTCAGGAGAACCCACATTAAGGGATTAAAGAATGAAGACGGTGTATAGAGTTTCAGAGAAGAAAAGTGTAGATAGAGCACTTGTTGGTCATGTTATAAAGAGAGGTATCCAGAGGCTAGTCAAGGAAGATTTTGACCCTTCCAGGAGCCATCTTTAGGGAGAGGAGGCTTGGAGGAAAGGTAATGGCCCAGTACTGGTTTCCATAGCAACTCATTGTCTGAACACATTCTCAGGTGACAGAGGGATGACTCCCTCCCTCCCTATATTGCCCTTGGCAATACCTGGGACCTATACTCTCTTGTTCCCAACCTCCATTTCTCAGTACCATCTCCCTGACATGAGCCCCTCCTGGCCTGGTCCATTGAACAAGCTCTGTTGGATGTATGGCTGTATGAATGTTCATGGGTCACATGCTTGTATCCCTCAGAAAGGATCAGTCCTGGGTGAGCTGTATTTGGATCCAATGTCACATTCACTGTAGAGAAAGAAAATCCATTCTGATGATAACCAATGTGTGGAGTATTTTAAAATATAAATTCCATTATATCAACATCCAAACAGGCAAACCAAAGTTATAGTGACATAAGAGATTTGAAGTGAAGGAACTTTATAGGGCACACAAAACAACCTATCAACACATAGAAGTCCTTCATCCATAGAGCAAGAATCACCAATAAGCAAGTCACCGTATTTTTAAAGATCTTAGTGAAATGTTCATGCCAACAGCATCTCAGTCAGGTCTCAGCTCTCACCCTTGAAAGCATGGATGGCTATGCGACTTTTTTCTTCTTCTCCCTTAAGTAGATCAGTTGGGAATGTTCACTGGGGGATCAAATTATTGTTTAATCCCTTTGCTTCTATTATCACTGTAAACTCTGATATCATTCAGCACTGATCCTCCACTACATGAATGTAAGCCATGGACTCTCATGTTTCATTAATTACTGAATGTTCACTGAATGCTTCCCCTATGTGACTGCTGAAAAAAGAGGCTAGGGAAAGTGCACAGCAAGGCTCCCCTACAAAGGATGCTCCATACATGACTATTTACCTGACTTACCTTTTTTACAGCTCCTCCTCTTGACCAGGCCTACAATTGCAGCAAGAAGTAATAGCCAAATAAGCACTATCTTCCATGAAAAACTCATCATGGGCTCTAAAATGGAAAACCCAAAATCCCATTAAATCACGAAACTGGGAAAATTCCAAGATCATTCTTTTTATGAGCAGCTCCTGAGCTAGAGAGGAAGGTGAGAAGTGGGTCTCTCACGGAGGAAGCTGATCTGTTCCTCTCTATTCTGCAGAACTTGAGGGGAGACCCAAAGTTTATGCTAGCTTTACTGTTTGCTCCTGTCAGAAATACACACACACACACACACACACACACATTTCTTTCCTGTCTCTTCCAATTACATCACCACCATCACTGGAATAACAAGGGTAGGAAAAGGATAAAATTACCTAATCCACAGGCGTGAAGATGGTGTTAAGGAAAACTAGTTTCTAATCCCAAAGACAATCCACAATAAAGAAAAAAAAAAGTGATATTGGTTTCACATCAGAAGAAGAGAGTTTGTCCTTACAGTGATGGTAGAGTCAAGTCTTAGAAGTTAGTGTATATGCAACAATATAACCTTAAGGCTTTAGTCAAGGGATGTCAGTAGGATCTCCAGGTATCCTGAAGACCATTTTTGTAAGAGATAGCAGGTGATTTTATCAGAGAGAAGAAAATAAAAATTTAAAAACAGTAGAGCAATAAAATGTAAGTCTGGGTTTGCCTTCATATGCATTTCCCAAAGTTGAGAGGAACACATGGAGTCACCAACCTGAAAGAAAAAAAGTAGCCATTTTCTCCTCATCAAGAAGGGAGTTACTAATGGAACAAGTTACGTTCACGAAAGAGCTGTTTGTGACCAATAGAGATGTCTCCACATGGAACAACCTGTGCCTGTCTTCAGTCAGAACCTCTGAAAATGATGGTATTATCTTTCCTTCCATGTCCTTCCATTGCACATGGGGCTCTGGGAACCACCCTTCTGAACTGCATATCAGCTCTATTTCTCCATCCTTCTGTTCCTTTACAGTGATCAGTGGGGAAGAACCCAGACCTGGGGAATAAAGATCAAGGAACAAAACCTAGAGTGTCTGCAAGTGGTTATATGGTCAGTAACTTCACTGAGAGGAAAGAGGGGAAAGTCTTGGCTGAGAGAACAAAGCTTATAGTGGAATTATACTCCACTTAGGGATGAGACTAGCTGGAATGGCTTCTAGTTTTGTTATGTTTGGTTTATTTTTATTTTTTGTATTCCTAAAGTCATCCTCAGATAGAGTCACAGGAAAAGTAAATTTTAAATCCAATCTTTTCTCTTCTGTATCTGAAAACAAAATAGCTTTGACCAAGACATGAATCACATGGACAGGATTAAAGAAAGTGAGTAAAAGAATATCCTCAAATATCAAGATTTTATAAACATGTACATCCAGTGGCAGAAAATAATAGAGTCCATTTAACTTCTCAATATGTACCCCTGTGGATATTTCATGAATATGTTTATGAATTGAGACCCAAAATCAATTGGAGAAACAAATCAATTATCCAAAATGTTGGCCTATGTCTTCAATGGTATTTGCTAACCTTGAAAAATCAATTCTTACTCACAAATATAAACAGTGGGAAATTATGATGCAGGGAGTGATTTTGTCTTTCTTCTTCCATCCTGCCAGTTCTGTTGATACTATTTTTGCTTTTATGTGGATATAGGTTAGTCTTCACATAATTATACTTCCTAGTAACTATACATTGTTCAGAATTTTAAGAACACTCTGAAATAATGAGTCTTATGTAGAGTTATGGAGTAAAATTCTCAAATTTCACTAAATGTGTGGTCATTTTACAGAGATCTTGGGAAGTGTACAATTTCCATACCCAGAGAATTAAATCTGGTCCATGTGAGTTTGTGAACTTTAAGTATGTACTACAGTTCTTATGCATCAGAGTGTTCAATATAAATTTGACAAGTGAATGGACATTCCAAAAATTTCAGGTACCAGGGAAAATTTCCAGGAACTAGCATGTTAAAGCAGTAGGAACAAAGGTTGAATCAAAAACATCTGGAATCCTTACCTACTATCTTCAGATCCAAACTGGCCTCCTGATAGACACCATCTTTTTCAAAAAGGCACCGGTACTGCCCATTATCTGACGTTGTGGCATTGTGTATCTGCAGGGTCAGTATCCCCTCATCAATGGCATCACTCACCAACACTGTCCTCCCTCTATATTCTTCCATCTGCTCTTCAGTCACATGTCCCCCATCCGCATACACGTAAACAGCAGGATAACGGTGTGATTTGACCCACCTCACCTCCATGCTCTGTGCATTAGTCTTTGGGGACAGGTAACAGGTTAATTGTATGTCTTCTCCCACTCTGACAAGGATGGGCTGGGGAGGTCCAATCACTTCTAAGGAAGCTATGAAATACAACAGACAAAACGCAATGAAAGACACAAAATGGAGCAAATAGTGTCATCAGTAAGAAAATCTCAAGTGGGGTTTAGAACCCAGGGGCATCTCAGGGGAGCTGTGAGGCACAAGGTCATCCTTTAGAGAGGGGGAGATTTGGTCGAATCAGGATAGAGCTTGTCCCTGGAAAAAAAGAACCATTAATGGAACCCACACCTGCCTTGACCTACTTTAATCAGATTACAGCCCAATAAAATAATTTTGCAATTACTACTCCTAGAATAAAATAATATTTTATCACTTCACGTCAGTATGAGCTCCTTAAACTACTTCTCAATCAGTGTATGCCTCAGTTTCTTAAACTGTGAAATAAATATATCACTCCCTTCTGGAGTTAAGCAAAATCATCTATATAAAGCTCTTGGATGACTATGCAGTGTGAGTGGAGGCATGCAGACCGTGAAACTTGAGGGCACTGAGGCTAATCCTTCTGCCTTGTTAATGATAAGGGATAAAAATGAGTTTCAGGTGGATTTTTAGTAATTAAATGTGAAGGAACCTTCCCCTGGTTTGATTTTTATAACACCTTATAAGTCAGATCCAGCCTCCATGTTTTGGTTCTGTGAGGTCCCACATATGTGGAGCTCTAAACACACACCAGGTTCAATGTCCTCAGATTATTTTGGAGAAACATTATAAAACCAAGAATTGGGGAGGTTGGCAAAATATAAAACACAAAACAACAATGAATACACAAAAAGTCTAATCCTCCCATTGTGAAAATTGGAGATTTTCTCTGATGGCTTTCCTGGACACAAGCTATGGTACACTTCCAGTTCATCAGGCTCTGGCCATGCTAGTTTTTCTGTTCTAAATTGAGAGTCCTCCTTTCCGATCAAAGGATAAAAATGCTTTCACATAAGTTATGGTCATTTATAATAGAAATACAGGCATAAATTTGTATATTGTTGGATGAGAGTCAATGACAAAAGGCAAAATGTCCTCATTATGTAATTAGCTAAAATCTGCTAGGTACTTCTTTAGAAAGGAAACTTACTGTCAATCAACACAAGCCTAATTTTCAGATTATTCCCTTCTATTCTAGCTAGAATTTGACTCCCAATTATTTCCAGCATTTTGTTTGCTTTATCTTTCAATTTTACCTAAAACAATATCTCCATTGCATATGTATCTGTTAAAATCTGGAGACAAAAGTAGGAGTCAGAAAAAATGAACTAGGGATTAGTCTGTTGTTATTTCTCCTTCCACGTATTTTACAGTAAATTACTTAATAAAACAGACAATTTCCTTATCTCCATTACCCATATGAGTAGGCGCATGATAGATATATGAAACACCTGTTATTCCAGAATCCAAGTAAAAAATAAAGTTGGAAGTATGGGGAAAAAATCATGCAGCCCAATCTGTTAAT
Source organism: Phoca vitulina (assembly GCF_004348235.1). NCBI lineage: Eukaryota > Metazoa > Chordata > Mammalia > Carnivora > Phocidae > Phoca > Phoca vitulina. The sequence continues at coordinate 1,210,264 of NW_022589819.1, forward strand.
AAGTGATATTCTTCTAGAATACAAGCTCCTTGAGAGAAGCTCTGCATAATCTCATTTCTTTATATACTTTTGTATATATCGTGGGCCTTCCACACAATTTGTGCTCACATTTATTGTTTTGTTCTATTATTGGGGTATTGTATGTATGTTACTGAAAGGCCCTCTGAATATTCACTGAAAATTAAATCCTCTCTGGAGTGTGCAGTTCACTGAATATACATCAATTCCTTGAAACATGATAATCCCATCATCATGTCATATAATCCTCTTTTAATCAGCATATTCAATTAAGTGGGTTATCTCATTTCCTCAATATGCTATATTTTTATATCATATAATATTATATTAATATCATATCATATCATATCCAGTGTAGAGCTTAATACTACATCAGAGATTAAATTCAACATGTTCATTTTGAAGATGAGGGAAATAGAGACCAATGATTTACAAAAATCACACATAAGTGATTAAGAACTTGCACTCTTAAGCCAGATTAGAGGGCAAATATCACAATTTCTCAATGGTTTCCCACAAACCACATATATCTATAAGATTCTGCCAGCTGTAAAATGAGGATAAATCTATTAACTTTTATAATTATTGTAAGAAAAAGAAATAATCTCTGTAAAGCATTTAGCATCCCACCTGGCATATAATTAATATTTCTTAAAACTAGTCATTATTTTTATAAGATTATTTGATGAAGGGGAATGGTAGGGGTGGGCTAGATGAGTGATGGGCATCAAAGAGGGCACTTGCTGTGATGAGCACTGGGTGTTGTATGTAAGTGATGAATCACTGAATTCGACTCCAGAAACCAATATTGCACTGTGTGTTAACTAACTAAAATTTAAATTAAAAAAAAAAAGATTATTTGCCAGAGTGAGAACTGGAATTCCAGTCCTAGGACTTCTATAGCAAGCTCAGTTTGCCAGCAGCCAACTGCAGTGAGTCCTTGTCTCCAAGTTCTAATTCATGAGGATAATACAGAGGTAGATGTGAAACTCCTGGTATTCTCAATCAACAACCCTCAAAGTTCCTAAGGGTATAGATCTGTAACCCCCACCTAACAGGGAGCCAAGGGGAGCTCCATATTTTCATCATGTTTTACTGTGGTCCCAGAAGGTCAGCACAACTAGGAACAACACAACACCCGATTGTATTGTGTGTACTGGGTCTCCAGTGGACATGTCAGAGTGGTTCAAATAACTCAGAGGTGTGACTCTTCACTCGCTGTGGGTTTTTCATAGATGGCTTTTATGATATTGAGGTATGTACTCTCCATCCCTGCACTGTGAAGAGTTTTAATCAAGAAAGGATGCTGTACTTTGTCAGATGCTTTTTCTGCGTCTATTGAGAGGATCATACAGTTTTTGTCCTTTCTTTTATTAATGTAGTGTATCACATTGATTGATTTGCAGATGTTGAACCAACCTTGCAGCCCAGGAATAAATCCCACTTTCTCATGGTCAATAATCCTTTGAATGTACTGTTGGATCCTATTGGCTCGTATTTTGGTGAGAATATTTGCATCCATATTCATTGGATATTGGTCTGTAATTCTCCTTTTTTGTGGGGAGCTTTTGCACAGCAAAGGAAACAATCAACAAAACCAAAAGACAATCAACAGAATGGGAGAAGATATTTGCAAAGGACATATCAGATAAAGGGCTGGTATCCAAGATCTATAAAGAACTTCTCAAGCTCAACACCCGAAGAACAAATAATCCAATCAAGAAAGGTGCAGAAGACATGAACAGACATTTCTGCAAAGAAGACATCCAAATGGCCAACAGACACACGAAAAAGTGCTCAACATCACTCAGCACCAGGGAAATACAAATCAAAACCACAATGAGATATCACCTCACACCAGTCAGAACGGCTAAAATTAACAAATCAGGAAACGACAGATGTTGGCGAGGATGCAGAGAAAAGGGAACCCTCCTACACTGTTGGTGGGAATGCAAACTGGTGCAGCCATGCTGGAAAATAATATACAAGTTCCTCAAATAGTTGAAAATAAAGCTACCCTACACCCCAACAATTGCACTACTGGGTATTTACCCCAAAGATACAAATGTAGTGATCTGAAGGGGCACATGCACCCCAATGTTTATAGCAACAATGTCCGCAATAGCCAAACTATGGAAAGAGCCTAGATGTCCATTGACAGATGAATGGATAAAGAAGATGTGGTGTGTATATATATATACACACACACACACCACATACACACACATATATATATATATATATACACACACACACACACCACATACACAGTGGAATATTATGCAGCCATCAAAAAATTGAAATCTTGCCAATAGCAACAACGTGGATGGAACTAGAGGGTATTATGCTAAGCGAAATAAGTCAATCAGAGAAAGACAATTATCATATGATCTCACTGACATGTGGAATTTAAGAAACAAGGCAGAAGATCATAGGGGAAGAAAGGAAAAAATGAAACAAGATGAAACCAGAGAGGGAGACAAACCAGAAGAGACTCTTAATCTCAGGAAACAAACTGAGGGTTGCTGTAGAGGAGGGGGGTGGGAGGGATGGGGTGGCTGGGTGATGGACATTGGGAAGGGCATGTGTTGTGGTGAGTGCTGTGTATTGTGTAAGACTGATGAATCACAGACCTGTACCCCTGAAACAAATAATACATCATATGTTAATAATTTAAAAAATTAGGGTAGACATTTTGCATGAAAAACAAAACAAAAAAAATAAAGGGATTTTAAAAGTAAAAATAAATAAATAAATAAAATTAAAAAAATAAAGTCTTCCTGAGGGACAGAGACATGTGTCAACCTGCCCCAACACTGGTCCGATCTGTAACTAACAAGTTCTTCTCGTTAAGGTTTCTGTCTGATCATAAGCAGATGCTACGCAGGCAGAAGGGGATCTGACTTGGATGGTATGGCTTACAGGGGTGGAACTTTCCTCAGATTGTGGAGTTACCTTTGACCTTCCTGAGGCCATTCCCTTTATCTTTATGGCCTTGATGGGCTCGAAAGTGTCACACTAGACTCTGGCAGAGATTGGGGTGTGTTTGTACGCTCAACCTCACCTAATCTGCAATAGGCACATGTGCACGCACACAGTCCTATAACCAGTGACTTGAGGGTGAGCAGGATATTGATGGAAAATGAGTGATACAAGGTCATATGCATCTGGGCAGGGAGCAGGCTGCATGGGCCCATATCATGGGCTGGGAGAAAAGGTCACAGGAAGGAGGAAGATGGTAAGGGGGTAAAGGAGAAACTGAAAGAGGCTCAAATATCAGTTGGTTACTTTGTAAACCACTTATCTTTATCTTAGGTACAGTAAAATAATTACAGTCCGACTGTTAAGTAAAAAAAAGAAGAAGAAAAACAGGAAAATGATTGAAGGACCCAGGCAGTGTCCCAGGCTACATCTAGGAAAGTAATGGTTCCTGCCCAGTATGATGAGGTTAGGATCCACTGGGGTGAGGAGAAGGTGCAGAAACCACAGCAAGGCCAGAGTGTTGAGGTGATGGGTGATGATCTCCAGTTACCACAAGGACACTGCCTTCACACTAGAAAGATTTTAAAAGGGCCTCCAGAAGCCCACCATCTGTCCTATACCATCCCTTACACACAAGTAGAGCAGAGATCGTGTCTGTGCCCCTTACAGGCGTCCATCTGAGGCTCAGTGGGTCCCAGTGAACACTTAAAGTCATAGGTTACACAGTGCAAAGGTGCCCGAAGGAGGCTGTGTTGTGCCCGTCCCCTCTGGTACTAACTGAACTTGAGACTTGAAGTCATGCCTCTCTTTCTCATCTGGATTACGAGTTGTCACGGTAGCTCCCACTGGCTTTGTCCAGGGACTATCAATTCCCTTTGGGGCAAGCAGGGTCTCCTTTATACCAGTGCATCCAGTGTCTACTCACCTAGCTCATTCTGGTGTTTCTCTGGAAAAAGAACAAGGATAATATATTAGGGAATTTGACCTAAGGGAAAGGAGAGAAAATATTTAAAAAGAAAAGAAAGCTCTACATTTTATTAAAAAGCTCAGTTCATCACCGGGCTATGGGTATTAAGGAGGGCACGTTCTGCATGGAGCACTGGGTGTTATACGCAAACAATGAATCATGGAACACTACATCAAAACTAATGATGTGATGTATGGTGTCTAGCATAACATAATAAAAAAATAAATGAATAAATAAATATAAATAAAAAGCTCAATTCATAAAAAAGAAATTAGAGAAAAATGTTCTTTCCTGTAGAACACCTAGTGATCCAGCTGTTTTTCCTTTTGTTTGCATAACAAAAAGCCTCTCAGTTCTATTACCTCATGATTGTTTATTTATGCTGATACTTAACATATTGGTATTTAATATCTTGTAAAAATGATACATATTCTTCTTGTAAGTGTATGGAAAGGATAAAAATATACGGACATAGACAATTATCACCTATAATTCAAAACTGAGAGATAAAACATATATAAAGCATTTATAATATGTATTCATATATATATATAATATATAATATATATTCAGCTCCTTTTAACATTCACATGTGACATTTACTTAAAATTCTTTCATATATCCATTTATATGAGTAAGAATAACTATATCCTTATATCTAAATATAGAAGATGTCCCAAAAATCTTAGTGCAGTTTTAAGTTATGGAAAGCCATTATTTTTTACATGATTGGAAATGTTTACAGATAGATAGATACATAGGTAGGTAGATAGATAGACGTCATCTTTATATAAATAGTCCATCATAAGGATTTTTTCAACCATTAAAATCATTTGAAAATACCATTTTTCATCAATGCTATAATTTATAGTCACATTACATACTTAACATTCACTCCACTGTTGTATTGTGCCTTTTTTTTTACTGTTGTTTTTGTTGCTATTTATAAATGAGGCTATAATTAAGATGCTATTATGTAAATAGTTGTCTCCATCTCTGATTATCTTCACATGACAGGTTCCAGAAGCAACTGGCACAATGTGGTATAGGAAAACATTTTAATTGAAAGAATATAGTTTTATTTTCTTTATCATGTGATGCATACTTGTGAGTAAAGAAAATTAGTTCAGAAAGAAGAAAAGGTGGAACTTGAAAATAACTGGAATACCATTAACAATAGCTGTTTAATCAAAATATAGTATATATTTCCAGCCATAAATAGTTTATATGTTTTAATACATATTACTAAATTTTAGATATTTTCCTTAATAAAAAAATACTAGGTGCTATGGAACAGTCCTTTGAACCTTTCCTGTTAATCACTTTGCACATTAGCACATTGGTCCTAGAGGCAGAGCTCTGACCTGGAATGGAGATGACTGAGCTCTTCTCTTCATTGAGGATGGGGTTGTGGATGAAGCAGGACACGGTCTCCACAGAATCATTCCTGACCACAAGAGTGGTTTCCACATAGAACAGGCCATTATCATCTTGGATGGAATGCTCAGAGACAGCCAGCAACTTCTCTCCTGTGATATCTGCCCAATAAACCTGGGGCTCTGGGAACCAGCCTTTTGCAGTGCACACAAGCTGGACTCCACTTTCCACAGGTCCCTCCACGTGGATGTAAGGGGCAGACCCCAGACCTGTGGAGGGAAGATACAGCCCTAAGGCCTGGAGCCCACGGAGGCACAAACCATAGAAACCAAGATCCCGGTGACATTGCTCATAGGGAGAGGGCAGGAGTTCATGGGTCCCAAGTCCTCTTCCCATTCAAATTGGAGTTCATATACACTTTGCTTGTTCCCCATTCTGGATCTTTAAACTTTAGTGTATGAGCCGTCTTTTTCTTCAGATCCAGACAGGAGGAGAATAAGAGAAAGGGACATAATGACATTTTGCTTATGTCACTAGTACTGCCAACAAAGATGTGTTATGATTTATTCATTGAGCTTCCCCATGCCACAAACTCTGTCTGACATTTTAGGTGCTATCTTGACTCTGATTAATTAGAACATTTAATATAAAGCCAGAAATCATCTCCAGGGACTATTCTTTACATTCTTTCTGGTGGTGGTTGTGATCCTGGGTATATAGAATGGGATGCCCCAGGAGGAGCTCTGGTTGCTAAATATTCCTTACAGTCAATGGGAAAATGTTTTTGAGAAATCTTAGTTTTATGTAGTCATGAAATTCTTTCTTTATCCAACACTGCTCTCAAACCCAAACAAAGGGACTATATTTCCCATAGGTGATAAATCTCTATCACTTGGTGGGGAAAGAGAATCACTCCCTTCACCTACAGCCTTAGAAAATGTGTGGCTTATTTTCAAATGTTCCTGATAGTGAACAGCTGCCTTCCTCTCTCCATATCTCAGAAATACATAGATTCTTTCATCCATCTTCGATCACCTGTAACATAACTATAATAATCATAGTCACGGGTGTTAAGAAAAAATGGTGTTAGGAAAGAGCCTTAGTGTGAGTCAGAGATGGTAACATCTCCAGAGAACTATTTCCCTGAGAAGGTCAGTGGATTTGCCTGATTTTCTCTTTAGCATATGGGAGAGTTATTCTTGCCAGGGAACTAGATGATTATTTACTTTTCAGATATGCATTTTTCCCCAGAACAGATCCTTTTTCTCAACTGTTTCCCACTTTGCTACTACAAAAGCATCAGGCAAAATCCTGTCATTCACAGTGGGTATGTCCAAATGCATCTGGAGTCCCCAATTCATTGAACACTAATATTTAATAATCTCCATAAAAGCACAGTTCTTAACCTCTTTGTTCCCAGCACTAGTTTTCTCACAGGAGGCATTCCAGAAAGAAACATAATTTGCACACTTGGTTATTGCATATTGGAGTTTGGGTAGAGAACAACGCATTCCATTGAGATATGGTTGCTGGGCAGTCAGCTAGATTCACTCACTCAGTGATTGACTTGCCCTAACACATCAGCCTGATACAGCACAAATTTGTGCCTCAGTAAAATTGCTAATGACCGCATGTCATGGATTGCAATTAGTGGTCAAGAATAGTCAAAACTGCATAAGTTAAACTTGAGAAGATTGTTTAAGTGAGCTTGGTTTGAAAACTTCAGGATTACTTGTCTTCAAATGAATCAGGACAGAGGACTGGCCATTAGGAATTGCCTTGAGGATTAAAAGGGAATTTTTCAACTAGCAATAGGCTTACCACAAATTAATATACTTCTCCCTCCAAGACTTTGTCTTTTCCAAAATATTCACCTGCTACTTTAACCAGCAAGCTTGTTTCCCCACAATAGTTATTCTCTTGGAAATGGCACCAGTATTGCCCATTATCAGATGGTTGGATGTTGTTTATCTTCAGAGTCACATTTCCCTCATGAATGCCATCCTTTATCAACTCTACCCGGCCTCTGTACTCCTCCATCTGCATCTCAGTCACATCAGCTCCATCCCAGTATACAAACACAGGTGTGCTGGGCTCAGAGCGGTACCATGTCACCTTCGTGTGCATTGTGGTCCTCTTGGGGAGGAGCTGACAGGTTAGTAGGGCATCTTCCCCAATCCTGGCCAGGATTGGATGTGTAGAACCAATCACTCTCCAGTTATCTACAAAACAGAGTGAAAAAGAGGAACCAGGAAATGCCAACTGGAAGATTAATATACTTGCTTTGGGATGTCCAACCTATCAAAATGGAGGCACCTGGAGGAGGGAGGGCTTTATTTTCAATGATTTAGAGAAATCCAGCATGATGGTTTGCACATTTGGCTGTTAAAAAGACAATTCTGTGTAGTACTGAAAATAACATGCAGTTCAAAAATTTGAGTGTTAGTGCTAAATCTGTCACCAGCTGTGTGATTTGGGGAGCAAACCTATTATTTTCAGTGAGATTTGAGATTTGGAATCTCAATTTCTTCATCTTTAAGATACTAAAGCCACCTTCTCTGGGTTGTTTTTATTCTCTAATAAGTTAATGTGTAAATTGATTTTTTACACTGAGAACTTTGTTAGTGATTTGTTTTATATCTTATAGTAATTTATTTTATAGTTAGTGATTCCACTTTATATTGTTAGTGACTGATTTCATAATCATTTTCCTAAAATTTAGGTAATAAATTCATTCATTAGATTTTTCAGCTTTTCAGGATTGCTCTGGTTCTAGGTAAGGACCTGGGATGATTTTTTAACTTTAAAAAATTTTTGGTCTGGAGTAGGCAAGGCTCCAGTTACTGGAGCTTTGTATGTACAATGCAGTTTTGTGCAAGGACATTTTGTGGTAGATTAAGGGCAGTGGCTTGTCTAGACAGTTTGAAACTTTTAATCAAATTTTGAGTCATGTTTGACCTCTTGTCATTATGTGCAAATCGAAGGGATATTTAATAATTCCACATGTTATTATGTTTAATATCTCAAAAGTCATATATATTATATTCTTCCTTATCCTAAAATGCTCCAGAGCTATTTGTACTTTCTCTGCCACATCCAATCATCCTAAGAAGGAAGGAACTTCAACTTGCTCACTTGCTGATGAATATCAAATAGATGCTGGTCAAAAGGTCACTACAGAGCTTAAGTGGAGATCTGCTTCCATTCTTCATTTACGGAATCCACATATGAAGCTAGATCTGAAGTCATTCCATCTGGTTGACTTCTTTTACAGGCTAGGAAATTGCATTATACAGAGGTCAGGACAGCCTCATGTCACATCACGTAGTTTCTGGCAGCCCTCAGTCTGGAGCCTGAGCCTTCTGGTGCCCTGTCCAATGTTTTTTCCACTTCTGCATGTTGTATTTCCTTAGGACTCTGGTATTTCCCCCTGACACTGAATTTTCATAATCCCTTTTTAAGGTACAATTCAGCCACTGAGATTTCCAAATCCATTTCTTGGAAATCTAATTTCTTGTTTCCAAGTATTTTTATGCTGTTTAGTTTGTGGTAAGAAGCAGCCATTTTCCTTGCCACCAAAGTTCTGTCCTGCGTGGAAGCAGGAAAATGGATGAATAACTTAATGTGTTCCAGGTACTTCTTCATGTGCAGCCTCATTTAATCCTAAAGCCTGTCCTAGCCTTTAAGACATAGGCATGTTGTTATTCTTATCACAAAGATGAGGAAACTAAGGCAGAAGGCACTCAAGTCACTTTTTAAGGTAACCCAGCTAGAAGTGGAGGACCCTTTCTGGAACACAGATGCATTGGTTCCTGGACCCCAAGTCCTAATATTGTCCTAGCCCTTTTGATTTGGAACTCTGCATGTGGACTGTATCACTGGGACATTTAGATATACAGTAAAGGGAAAAAGGGTATCCTACCTGGCTGCTTCATGGTGAGCAGTACGAAGAAGAAAGAGGCAACTGCACCAGACAGACTGTATCCTGGAAAATCCACCATTCTCCCTACAGCAAACACAAAAGAAACATATGAGTACACCCAAATGATACTATAATGGAGCAAGGTCACTCTGTTGTTTCCAACAGTTACATAGTCTCAACGAGGAATCAACATAACCCCTCCACAATCAAACAAGGAAATGGACTTGGCTCAATTTCTCTGCAGTTACTGATCATTTCTGACCCCTTACCTCATGTGTTGTACTTTAAACTATTTTTTTTAGGCTTGAGGGAAGATTTCTGATTGAAATGAAAAGCCCTCCTGAGTTCAAGGGACAATAATATTTATATGTTTTTAAAAATCTCCTAAGGTCCATTTATTCTGAGCATGCAGAAATTATATAGTAGGATTCAAATGTTTTTCCTTGCCCTCCTCCCAGCCCCTCCTGCAAAGTTCTTCATCACCACCCTCTCCTAGGTGTACAGGAAAGAATAGGAAGGCTCTGCATCCTCACTCTTCAGCCAGGAAGCCATCGCTAGTGCCTTGGGAGAACCCAAGGGCCAGGGCACACCTTGGAAAGTGAAGGAAAAAGTGGTAGAAATGGGGCTGCAGGAAGAGACCAAGGAAACTACCCTAAATGGCCTTTCAATGTCGTCTTGGAACACAAAGGAATGAGTAAAAGAAATAGCCCAACTGCAGAGATCGGCAAACCCCACATGCCCATTATACCAGCATTATAAAAATGCTTCCACACAGCTAAAAAGTTTTAAAACTACCAGGACAAAAATCAAATGCCAGCTTTAAATTTTGAAAACTGAAAAATTCAGAGTGGAAGAAGCCTAAGACTCATTCCATCTGACATGTCCAGCATTCTCCTGCTTCACACCAACTAGAAGAACCTGTTCAGGAGCAACGATAAGCTGGCGATTGTTTCTCTTTACCCAGAAACTAATACCAGTAAAATTCTATAGGGCAAGGGAAAAGCAGCAGTCACTGAAATAGGGATTATAAACCAAGTGGTTCAGGAGATTATTTATACTCTATTATGACTGCTTTTTATTTTATTTATTTATTTATTTATTTATTTATTTTTAAAATTTTTTTATTTATGACTGCTTTTTAAAATGATGCACACTTTCATCTAAAATACCTCTAGGGAAACTGATACAAGCCCAGCCACAACACTTAGACACACAAGAGCGCTCAAAGATCGATATGAAAATGGGGCCAAGCATTAGGAGACGGCATAGACCATCCGTAGCTCGCCACTGGAGACAGTCACTTCTCCTCTGAATGAAGGAGATTGCTGATGCCTCCTCTTGTGAAAATCAGAAATGTTTTGTTCTACCCAGTAAGAGCAAATACAGCCTGCAAAACTCATGCAGAGCACCATCCCTCAGTCATGTGAACTAAGAAGGACCCACATTTGCTACAAACCAGTTTACAGATGTGTGTTCCTTTAGGTCTTTCATGTTAAAGCAGGGGGAAAACCTACAAATGCAACTAGAAAAAAATTGCTCAAATTAATGAAGCTTTTGAAGAAAGTTGTGAAAATGTACCTTACCCTTCACTGGTGCTCAGAGAGAAATTCATGAGCGAGTATAAACAGGGAGAAAACTGCCTTAGATAGGGTTCTGAATGGGAAAAGGGAGAGTCTTGCCCTTGGAGGGTCTTTTGCAATGCCTGCAGAAATTTGTGGTGGTCACCGCTGGGGAAAGGGGACATCCAATGAGCTGCTACACATCCTACAATTCACAGGAGAACTCCTACAGCAAAGAATTATCCAGCTTAACATGTCATTAATGCCAAGGAAAAACACTACCATAGACCATCTGCTGTCAGTATGCTGAAAATCTTTGGCAGATTTTTACTAAATAAACAACTGGACTTATATTGCAAACTTTAAGTTAAAACATTTTCATTACCAGGTTTTTGACATCTCTATTTTACCATTTGAACATAGGCTGAGAATCTTCTAAAACTGCCATTGGTACTAAATATGGTAAAACTTTGGTATTGTCAAGAGATGTGATCTAATATGTATATGTACCATCGAATGTTCAAAAACCCATGTTTCATTTAATTTTCTGGATAAAGTGTATGTGTTAAGATGGGATGATAAGTGAGTGATAAGTGGTGGTTTGTGTTGAGGCTTTAGGTGAATAACAATTCTGAATTCCAAGGTCTATGCATGTACTGTTAAAATTCACACCAAAGAAAATTACAAATTACTACACGTCATGAATCATTAGAGGTGTTTTTTTTTTCAGTAAAAAACCTCAAATGTTAAATTCTCAAAATGCCAAGTGACCACAGTAATTAACTGGTGAGAATAAATTTATTCAGTTCACAAAGTTTGAAGTTTATATATCTATATTAATTTTAAAAATAGATATAACTGATCATATGTTAACACATTTTTGTAGACAGAAAGCAAAGTAAAATAAGAATTCTAGGAGACAAGGTGACTTTGTGTTTACTTCTGTGACCCCGAGAATCTCACTTTATTTTCTTGAACCTCTCCTGTCTCTCCTCTCTGATGGAGACGCTCGTTCCTAACATTGTTTCCGCTGTGTCATCAGCACATGACAGACAAGCAAGGCCCACAGACATAGCACAACATCATGCATGACAAATGAATAACGTGATCCTGCTGTTCTCAGTTGTAATCTAGTACCCTCACCTGGCCCGCTGCACAGCAATATATGAGGATCACATAAGTTATGGTAGACTTTGAAAAACACGGAGTGGGGTACGAGTATCAGATGCAAGTGGAAGGTATTATGGCAAGTGGCAGAGTTTCCCTGTGGGTGCTGACTGTCCACATGCCCCACTTCCTCATCCTAGTCGACTTCCCCAACTTCCCTGGTCATCCTTCACCAGGGACTCGTCAAGCCACTCACGTGTCTCCTCTCTCCTTCAGCGTAAAACCGGGGGCTGCTGGGTCTTCTCCTCAGTGGGTCTCAGGTGTACCCTTCATCCACACAGCAGGTGTCCAAAGGCAGGTCCGGGTCCTGGGGTGCTGACCAGAGTGAGAATTGTGGGACTGCCAGACAGCATGGAGGTAGACCCCCGGGGCCCCCAGCTTTGGGTGAAGGGAGATTGTGCTGCTTCACCCAAGCTGAAGGGACAGCCTAGTCCAGGAGGCCCACCCTGAACATGAGATTCCAATCAGAATATCATGCTCACCTCCTACCAGCTATAATCCTCAGAAAAGTGAAACTCAGACATGTGGACTTTGACTGGGTTCAGTTATGAGTTCTTCAGGCTTGCAGACACAACTGTGACATTAGCACTCCTCACCAACCTCAGAAAGCCAGGGCACTACTGCTGGGCCCCATTTGACACCCAGTCTCTGCCATCTCCAGTCAGATCCTCACACAGCACCTGGAACTGGAGGTCTGTCCTCACCCTTCTCTCCACCTCCCACATCAGTGTCAAGTTTGCACCTGAATGCAGTTTGCTAGGGCTTAGAGTTAGAAGCAAGATTGAAAAGCAAATGCCCCATCCCTGCTTTTACTGGTGAGAAAACAGAGGCCAGAGAAAGGGATTACCCTCCCAGCATCATGGCACCCAGCCAAGGTCTCATATGTGCAAGTTTATTGCTCTTTTTATCTTGGTTCTTTATCCCCCTTTGCTGAGTCAGATATTGACTCCCAGATACTATGGAAATTTAATAAGCTTCTCAACCAAATGTTTGGGCACAAAAATTATAATGAGTAAGGCTACAGACACTTTTTGGTGTGTGTTCTTGTTTAGGTTAGATTTTCCCTTAAATTCTCCTTAAGTCAATTTTCTTGAATCAGAGCGCAAGTTCCCCTGGGGTTCTGCAGAGATATTCTCAGGGATTCAAGAGTTCTCCAGAATAATTTAAAATTTAATGTTAGGGAGCCTGGGAGACTCAGTCGGTTAAGTGTCTGCCTTAAGCTCAGGTCATGATCCCAGAGTCCTAGGATCAAGTCCAGAATCAGGCTTCCTGCTCAGCGGGGAGTCTGCTTCTCTCTCTGCCTCTCCCCCCGCTCTTGCTGTCTCTCTCTCTCTCTCTCAAATACATAAATAAAATCTTTAAAAAATAAAATAAAATTTAATTTAGATGTTTATTTCAATATAAAATATAAGCATTTGTGATATTATGATGTGATATGGCCTGAGCTGATTTTTTTTCCTGATGTGTCTTCCCTCCCCTGTTATGATAATCCCATATTTGGGCACCTAACTTGAAATTACTATTCTTAATGTAAGATTTTTTCCTTTCATCCTTCAGTATAGATGAAGACCCTTCCCATTGTGGAGAAAGAGGACTTTGTGTCTTTACACTTTCTCTCTCTCAATTTGGTAGATAGGAGAAGTGCCCACTACCTCTGGTTCCCAGAATGGCTACAGTGCCACACACTTCCTTCTCCCACAATAACATGGAAGCAGCAAAGGAAAGTCACCCAAGGCAAGAAGAGGTGGGCCTTGTAAGGCTCAAATATGGAGGGAAAGTTTGCTACTAAGAATGCTGGTGTGGAATGATAGAGCAAGAGGGGAGTGATGTTGTGAAAAGAACAGCCATCATCACCAGTGTGGGAAGGACAGTGACCACCAGGAGGTAAGATGTAAGCAAGACATACGGAGTCATGGTGGAAATATGAGGACAGCCTTCCATACCAACCCCACATCATCTCTACCTTAGGACTTAGAAATAACCCTAGGCAGAGGGCTGTTAAAAATTATTAATTGTTGTGAATGCCACTGAGTTTCCCCAGAAATTACTACCTTAATTCCTCTGCTATAAGACATTATAGTGTTTGACATAAAAATAAGGATAGGTAATAGAAAATACAGAAATTTTTTTTATTATGTTGTGTTAATCACCATACATAACATCATTAGTTTTTGATGTAGCGTTCCATGATTTATTGTTTGCGTATAACACCCAGTGCTCCATGCAGAACGTGCCCTCTTTAATACCCAACACCAGGCTAACCCATCCCAGCACCCCCTCCCCTCTAGAACTCTCAGTTTGTTTCTCAGAGTCCAAGTCTCTCATGGTTCATCTCCCCCTCCAATTCCTCCCCCCTTCATTCTTCCCTTCCTGCTATCTTCCCTTTTTTTTTTTTTTTTTTTAACATATAATGTATTATTTGTTTCATAGGTACTGGTCTGTGATTCAACAGTCTGACACAATTCACAGTGCTCACCATAGCACATACACTCCCCAGTGTCTATCACCAGCCACCCCATCCCTCCCACCCCTCCAGCAACCCTCAGTTTTTTTCCTGAGATTAAGAATTCCTCAATCCTCAATTAAGGATCAACTCCTTAATTTCTCTTTCTTCTGTCTCGTTGTTGGTGTATAGGAATGCCACTGATTTCTGTGCATTGTTTTTATATCCTGCCACTTTACTGAATGCCTGTATGAGTTCTAGCAGTTTTGGGGTGGAGTCTTTTGGGTTCTCCACATAAAGTATCATATCATCTGCAAAGAGTGAGAGTTTGACTTCTTCTTTGCCGATTTGGATGCCTTTTATTTCTTTTTGTTGTCTGGTTGCTGTGGCTAGGACTTCTAATACTATGTTGAATAGCAGGGGTGATAGTGGACATCCCTGCCGTGTTCCTAACCTTAGGGGGAAAGCTCTCTGTTTTTCCCCATTGAGAATGATATTCGCTGTGGGTTTTTCATAGATGGCTTTTATGATATTGAGGTATGTGCCCTCTATCCCTATACTCTGAAGAGTTTT
This sequence comes from Phoca vitulina, assembly GCF_004348235.1. Classification (NCBI taxonomy): domain Eukaryota; kingdom Metazoa; phylum Chordata; class Mammalia; order Carnivora; family Phocidae; genus Phoca; species Phoca vitulina. Next base: position 1,225,272 of record NW_022589819.1, read on the forward strand.
GATCAAGAAACGATACTGTACTTTGTCAAATGCTTTTTCTGCATCTATTGAGAGGATCATATGATTCTTGTTCTTTCTTTTGTTAATGTATTGTATCACGTTGATTGATTTGCAGATGTTGAACCGACCTTGCAGCCCAGGGATAAATCCCACTTGGTCGTGGTGAATAATCCTTTTAATGTACTGTTGGATCCTATTGGCTAGTATTTTGGTGAGAATGTTTGCATCCATGTTCATCAAGGATATTGGTCTGTAATTCTCCTTTTTGATGGGGTCTTTGTCTGGTTTGGGGATCAAGGTAATGCTGACCTCATAAAATGAGTTTGGAAGTTTTCCTTCCATTTCTATTTTTTGGAACAGTTTCAGAAGAATAGGTATTAATTCTTCTTGAAATGTTTGGTAGAATTCCCCTGGGAAGCCATCTGGCCCTGGGCTCTTGTTTGTTGGGAGATTTTTGATGACTGCTTCAATTTCCTTAGTGGTTATAGGTCTGTTCAGGTTTTCTATTTCTTCCTGGTTCAGTTTTGGTAGTTGATACATCTCTAGGAATGCATCCATTTCTTCCAGATTATCTAATTTGCTGGCATAGAGTTGCTCATAATATGTTCTTAGAATTGTTTGTATTTCTTTGGTGTTGGTTGTGATCTCTCCTCTTTCATTCATGATTTTGTTTATTGGGGTCATTTCTCTTTTCTTTTTGGTAAGTCTGGCCAAGGGTTTATCAATCTTGTTAATTCTTTCAAAGAACCAGCTCCTAGTTTCATTGATCTGTTCTACTGTTCTTTTGGTTTCTATTTCATTGATTTCTGCTCTGATCTTTATTATTTCTCTTCTCCTGCTGGGCTTAGGCTTTATTTGCTGTTGTTTCTCCAGCTCCTTTAGGTGTAGGGTTAGCTTGTGTATTTGAGACCTTCTTGTTTCTTGAGAAAGGCTTGTATTACTATATACTTTCCTCTTAGGACTGCCTTTGCTGCATCCCTAAGATTTTGAACAGTTGTGTTTTCATTTTCATTGGTTTCCATGAATTTTTTTTTTTTAAGATTTTATTTATTTATTTGACAGAGAGAGAGAGAGCACAGGTAGGCAGAGCGGCAGGCAGAGGGAGAGGAAGAAGCAGACTCCCCACTGAGCAAGGAGCCCGATGTGGGGCTCGATCCCAGGACCCTGGGATCATGACCTGAGCCGAAGGCAGACGCTTAACGACTGAGCCACCCAGGCGCCCCGATTTCCATGAATTTTTAAAATTCTTCTTTAATTTCCTGGTTGACCCATTCATTCTTTAGTAGGATGCTCTTTAACCTCCATGTATTTGAGTTCTTTCTGACTTTCCTCTTGTGATTGAGTTCTAGTTTCAAAGCATCGTGGTCTGAAAATATGCAGGGAATGATCCTATTCTTTTGGTACCAGTTGAGACCTGATTTGTGACCCAGGATGTGATCTCTTCTGGAGAATGTTCCATGGGCACTAGAGAAGAATGTGTATTCTGTTGCTTTGGGATGGAATGTTCTGAATGTATCTGTGAAGTCCATTTGGTCCAGTGTGTCATTTAAAGTCTTTATTTCCTTGTTGATCTTTTGCTTAGATGATCTGTCCATTTCAGTGAGGGAGGTGTTAAAGTCCCCCATTATTATTGTATTGTTGTCGATGTGTTTCTTTGCTTTTGTTATTAATTGGATTATATAATTGGCTGCTCCCATGTTAGGGGCATAGATATTTACAATTGTTCGATCTTCTTGTTGGATAGAGCGTCCATATAGTGTAGGATATAGTGTCCTTCCTCATCTCTTATTATAATCTTTGGTTTAAAATCTAATTTGTCTGATTTAAGGATTGCCACCCCAGCTTTCTTTTGGTGTCCATTTGCATGGTAAATGGTTTTCCACCCCCTCACTTTCAATCTGGGGTGTCTTTGGGTCTAAAATGGGTCTCTTGCAGATAGCATATCGATGGGTCTTGTTTTTTAATCCAGTCTGATAGCCTGTGTCTTTTGATTGGGGCATTTAGCCTATTTACATTCAGGATAACTTTTGAAAGATATGAATTTAGTGCCATTGTATTGCCTGTAAGGTGACTGTTACTACATTGTCTGTGCTCCTTTCTGGTTTATGTTGCTTTTAGGCTCTCTCTTTGCTTAGAGGACCCCTTTCAATATTTCTTGTAGGGCTAGTTTCCTGTTTGCAAATTCCTTTAGTTTTTGTTTGTCCTGGAAGCTTTTTATCTCTCCTTCTATTTTCAGTGACAGCTTAGCTGGATATAGTATTCTTGGCTGCATATTTTTCTCATTTAGTGCTCTGAATATATCCTGCCAGTCCTTTCTGGCCTGCCAGGTCTCTGTGGATAGGTCTGCTGCCAATCTAGTGTTTCTACCATTATAGGTTACAAATCTCTTCTCCTGAGCTGCTTTCAGGATTTTCTCTTTGTCTCTGAGACTTGTAAGTTTTACTTAGGTGTCCGGGTGTTGACCTATTATTATTGATTTTGAGAGGGGTTCCTCTGTGCCTCTTGGATTTTGATGCCTGTTTCCTTCCCCAAATTAGGGAAGTTCTCTGCTATAATTTGCTCCAATATACCTTCTGCTCCTCTCTCTCTTTCTTCTTCTTCTGGGATCCCAATTATTCTAATATTGTCTCCTCTTATGTTATCACGTATCTTTCGAATTCTGCCCTCGTGATCCAGTAGTTGTTTATCTCTCTTTTTCTCAGCTTCTTTATTTTCCATCATTTGGTCTTCTATGTCACTGATTCTCTCTTCTGCCCTATTTATCTTAGCAGTTAGAGCCTCCATTTTTGATTGCACCTCATTAATAGCCTTTTTGATTTTGACTTGGTTAGATTTTAGTTCTTTTATTTCTCCAGAAAGGGTTTCTCTAATATCTTCCATGCTTTTCTCAAGCCCAGCTAGTATCTTTAAAATCATCATTCTGAACTCTAGTTCTGACATCTTACTAATGTCCATATTGATTAGGTCTTTGGCAGTCAGTACTGCCTCTTGGCCTTTTTTTTGAGGTGATTTTTTTCTGTCTTGGTAACAATGGCCCCAGAAAAGTATACACTAAACAAATCAGAATAGATCTTCCAGAAAGTAGTCACTTTTCTGTTCAGAGAGTTGCTGCTATTCTTTTCTTTGATCTCCTGTTGAGTTCGTAGGTGTTCAGAATGGTTTGATCCCTATCAAGCTGAATTCCTGGGCAAAATTTAGGTCTCCTACTCCTCCGCCATCTTGCTCCTCGTCCCAGAAATTTTTTATACAAAAATTTGTGGTGTGAAAATATTCTACCCATTGCAGATATTCTGCTTCATCTCAATTATATAGCATGTTGGAATTCTCCCAGGAATTCTCCCAGATATTCTGCATCATCTCAATTATATAGCATGTTGGAATTCTCTTTAGTACCCATTTTTGCCTTTTGTTTATGGTCAATCACAGTAGTAGCAAATGCCCACTTCAGGAAGCCCCTGTAAATTTTTGTACATTTCTTCTCAAAAAGCCCTTACATATACTTTCTCAAGGGTCTTCCACTTTAGAAATAAGAACTGTGTCTGAATAATGCTATGAATTACGGATGTCCATTTTTTTGTAGGGACATGTTGACATGTGGGAGAAAAAGGCAGGAAACACTGAGGAGACCAGGCAGAACAAGGATCCCAGAGAAGGCAGGAGGGAGAACAGACAGGAAGGAGAGTCATGCATCCACATGGTCACCAGAGGGCAGCAGAGACATGCTCACCATTCCTCCTTCACAGGCTTTTCTTCAAGACATGATTCACTCAGTCTGTTTCCTCCTTCAAATGCTGCCATCATGTGTGACCCACATTCATGACTTCCTCAGCCAGTATGGCAAAAGGAACCGTGGGATTATGATGTCTGAGATTTTAATTCTAGTTTTTATATAAATTTGGATAAGCTTTACTTTGGATAAGTCTATTTCTGGGGCTTCCATTTCCTTAGCTTTAAAATAAGGAGAAAGATATTATGTGCACTACTTATATTAAAATATTCCCAAAAGGGTAGTGTGAGAATATAATCATGACACAAAATTCCTATTTAGGTATAGGTTTCATTATTGGGAGTGGCGTTGTGGAAAGAAGGGAGAATAAAACAGCGGAGGAGGTAAGAAGTGACAAGAAAACAGTAATGCAAGAAGTGTCCAGAGCCTTGCTAAAAATTTGGAGAAATTAAGGTGATGGCCATCAGCTCCTATTCGTAGGGACCTGATAGAAACCTTTTTTGAGAATTATCAGTTCAACTCACCAGAAAGATAATAATTATTTATTTCATGGAGTCCCATAGCAATGGGTCTTATAACTGTAGAGTTCTCTCAGGGAAAAGAGAGAAAAATGATCAACTCTCATATCCTGGTGATACATCAATATGTCATTTCACAGTGTTCTTGGTTTGCTTTCTGGCAGGAGGGGAGACAGCACTGGCAGAGCCCTGGGATCCCACCCGGATGCTGGGCTCCCTGAGGGAGCACTCGGGAGCACTACGGGAGGGCTGCTGCCGGGAAGCGGATGATGGCCTCTCTTCACAAGTACCACCAGAGTTCAGTGGGCACTTTGGGAAGGGGCATGGCCCTTCTCTTTCTCCCTCCTCCATCACCTTTTATACTCTGGACCAACAACAGACAAGAAAGCCTGACTCTCATTGTTGCTATTTAGAAGCAGCCTGAGGCTTTGAAATACTGTTTAAAAATAGTATTTCTTGTATTTGTTCCTCTTGCAAATGTGTTTTTCTGACACAGGATAAAAAATAGTTGGCTTTGAGAAAGGGAAAGATTCCCTCACTTTAAGGTAATATTTGAGGCTTTAATGATGAGTTCAGGCTGCCCATTACAGGGTCAGCAAGGACAGAGGTCAGTCCTACAGGGGGCTACTGGTGCAGGAGGAAGCTGACTAAATAGGAGCCAGTCAACAACTCTGACCTCTGGGAAACTTGCACCCCAGTGTGCTGTGTTCCAAGATATAAATAACCTGAAGATTAACTCAAGCCCTGCTGGGATAGAAACAAGTTCTTTTGTGTCCATGACTGTTTTGGAGACCCTCTGTGATATCTCAGGGCCATCAAGATGGAGGTGATCTGAGAATAAACTCTCAGGAAACAGCTAGGAGGGCTCCTTGGTGTGTACGCCTCCTCATCCTACCTACCTTATCAGTGTCACCTTGGCCTCATCAGGGACACAATGGACATGGAATTGGGCTTCCCCTCCTGAGACCTCCAGGGCTTAGGACTGTGACAGTGTTCGTTCAAATCAAAGGGAAGCACAGCATAGCCATCTGGCCAAGGAAGACAAAGAATCAGTGACAAAGTGACATCCTATGGACTGAGGAGTCATTGAGAGGGGAATGAAGATTGTGGTTTCTAAAGTTCATGCCAGAAGAATAGGGTAACTGCAATGGCCCCAAGGACACTCCTCAGATTTACCTTTCTTAGAAAAATCTCTCCACATTATAGATTTGCTACTAGAAGTCAGTAGAATTCTTTTAAAATTTTTAATTTAAATTCAATTTAATTAACATATAGTATATTATTAGTTTCAGAGGTAGAATTTAGCGCTTCATCAGTTGTATATGACACCCAGTGCTCATTACATCACATATTCTCCTTAATGTCCATCACCCAATTACCCAATCTGCCCCCCACTTCTCCTCCAGCAACCCTCTGTTTGTTTCCTATAGTTAAGAGTCTCTTATGATTTGTCTCCCTCTCTGATGTCATCTTATTTTTCCCTCCCTTCCCCTATGATCCTCTTCTGTTTCTTAAATTCCACATATGAGTGAAATCACATGGTATTTGTCTTTCTCTGACTTACTTATTTCACTTAGCATAATACCCTCTAGTCCAATCCATGTTGCTGTAAATGACAAAATTTCATACTTTATGATGGCTGAGTAATATTCTATTGTATATATGTACCACATCTTCTTTATGCATTCATCTGTCAATGGACAACTTTTATGATGTTGAGACCTATTCCCTCTAACCCTACATGGTGGAGAAAATTTATTTAAAAAGGATTCCGTATTTTGTCAAATGCTTTTTCTGCATCTTTTGAGAGGATCATATGGTTCTTGTCCTTTCTTTTATTAATGTGGTGTATCATATTGATTGACTTGCAAATGTTGAATTACCACTACAGCCCAGAAATAAATCCCACTTGGTTGTGGTGAATCCTCCTTATATTTTGTAGTTTATTTGACAGAAAGAGAGAGAGCACAAGCAGGGGGAGACATAGGCAGTGGGAGAGAGAGAAGCAGGCTCTCCACGGAGCAGGAAGCCCGATGTAGGGCTCAATCCCAAGACCCCGGGATCATGACCTGAGCCAAAGGCAGATGCTTAACCAAGTGAACCACCCAGGCACTGCAATAATCCTTTTAATATACAGTTGGATCCTATTGGCTAGTATCTTGGTGAGAATTTTGGCATCCATCTTCATTAGGGATATTGGTCTGTACTTCTCCTTTTTAGTGGGGGCTTTGTCCGGTTTTGGGATCAAGGTAATGCTGGCTTCATAGAAAGAGTCTGGAAGTTTTCCTTTCATTTTTATTTTTTGGAACAGTTTCAGAAGAATAGGTATTAATTCTTCTTGAAATGTTTGGTAAAATTCCCCTGCAAAGCCATCCAGCCCTGGACTCATTTGTTGGGAGATTTTTGATTACTGATTCAATTTCTTTTCTGGTTATGAGTCTGTTCAGCTTTTCTATTTCTCCCTGTTTCATATTGGTACTTTATACGTCTCTAGGAATGCATCCATTTCTTCCAGATTGCCTAATTGGTTGGCATATAATTCTCATAATATTCTCTTAATAATTGTTTGTATTTCTGTGGTGTTGGTTGTGATCTCTCCTCTTTCATTCATGATTTTATTTATCTGGGTCCTTTCTTTTTGATGAATCTGGGTATGGGTTTATCAATTTTATTAATTCTTTCAGAGAACAAACTCCTAGTTTCCTTGATCTGTTCTGTTTTTGTTTTTGTTTTTGTTTAATTTCTATGTCATTGATGTCTGCTCTAATCTTTATTATTTCTCTTCTACTGGATTGAGGCTTTATTTGCTGTTCTTTTTCCAGCTCCTTTAGGTGTAAGGTTAGCTTGTGTATTTGAGATCTTTCTTGTCTCAAGAAGCAATTCCTTGAGGAAGGTCTGTATTGCTATATACTTCCCTCTTAGGACTGCCTTTGCGGCATCCCAAAGGTTTTGAAACTGATTTGAAAAATCAGTGGAACTTTTTAAAAAGGCAATAGAACTTCTGCATAGTGGCACTTGAAATACCCAAACATTTAGGGATGGGGGACTGAGGTATATCCTAGTTCTGACAGACCTACAGTCTGAAAGGAAGAGGTCTTTGTACTGTCAGATCCATCACTGTCTCAGAATCTGAAGCATGTCTGACAAACCAATCCCTCTCAGATTAAAAAAATTTTAATGTACTTAAGTTAAAGTTTTACTTTTAAATTTACTTTTATGAGAAAGTGACAGAATTTTAAAAACAATCACAAATATCAACCATGATTTTTTGAAAATGGCAAAATTAAAATAAATGGATTCTGCTGTGGGTTTTAGCCTGTAGGAGTCAAGTCCTGAGAAGAGATACAAGCATCGATGAAACTCACACCAGTCAACTAGCAAACCAGCGCAGATGCCTCACTTGGGGAATTAGGAAAATCATGAAAGCGTGTTAAGGCCTTTCCACTCCTCTCAGGACTCCAGAGAGGGCATTCACAGAGATAGCTAGCATGTCCTCCACTGGAAAGAGGAGAACCTTCTGAAGGCTGAGAGAAAGAGGGCTAAAGAAAAGCACATCAACCTATCAAACCCCTCGCATTTGCACCCACTTGCCCTGCCAAACTTCCTAGGTTCTTGTACTCCACCCTCCCCACCACGTCCAAGGGGGCTATTGCAGTTCCTCATGTGACCAGTAGATGGCGGGCTTGTCAAGAACGTGCACTGGGTTTCAAGTAGGCACAATGACTTCAGAGTGAGGGAGGGGGACCGAGTTGTGTCCTAAAACGTCCCAGATCTTCGCTTCCAACCTCTTCTTTTCATAAATTGTGGGGAATGGGGCAAGTATAGGACAATTGCTGCTATCCAATATGCTTCAGTCTCCTCAGGGCCTCAGCAGAATTGGTGACTTGGAGATGAGGATGGGGATCATGAAGAAACATCTAAATCAGCGGAGATTAACAATGGAGGGAAATCCAAGAATGGGTGGAGAAATTAGGCAGCTCTCCATGGTAAGATATATTTTGCTCCAGTGCTCAGTCACACTTTCTTTCCGGAACTAGTTCTAGCTTTTGACTTCTGTTGCAGCTTCTGCTGCTCCAGTTACCAGCAGCTGCAGAGCGCAGCCCAAAGTCCTCTCTTTGAGGACCTCACTGCTTCCCCTCCCTTCCTTCCTTGGTTACTTGAACAGCTGCACTGTGCTGAATTGTGCGGCTGTATTCCATTTGTTCAACCAGTCACTTGTAATGGGCATCCGGACTGTTTTCAGTCTTTTCTGTTGCACATAATTTTGCATGAATAGCTGCACATGCGCCGTGGGCAGCTTTCACTGTGGTGGGCTGAGAAGCAATAAAACAAAATGAGGAAGAAATAGGGCAGAAACTTTCGTCAAGAAAATACTGGCGGCCCCTCAAACCCTAGCACGCACCCTAGCACCTTGCAGCCAGTCTTAGAGCCAATTCTTTTTTATGGATTCATGGACTGACTTTCTGCACCAATATTGCTCCAACTTGCCAAAGCCCTTCACCTTAATGTTTGCTGAGCGTGTGAACAGTGCCACCTTCCTTCTCAGATTTTCAAGGGTGAGAGATGCCCCCTAGAACTTGAATACTATCCAAAAAACAGGCTTCTCTCTCAGGGAAACTCACCACAAGGTACCAAATCCTTCACAAAAGAAAAAAAGAATGTATGTCTGAGTCTCCTACCTCTTCTCCAGTGTCTCTTACATTGTGGTATTGGACCTCTGGTAGGGATGGGGCCACTAGCAATCCTATCACCTGCCCTCTATCCTAATTTCACCACCAGTCACTGCACACTCATCCTGGCTTGAAACCTTATCTTTACATATTCACTAGGTGGGAGCCAGCATAAAGCAGACACTCTGACTCTGTGCAGTCTGATTAAGTACCTGGTTATCACTGCTGGCTTTCCCTTTTGGTCTCCAGACACAGATACAAAGCTCTGCATAAAAGCAGGTATGGGTTTCTAGCTGCTTGCCATGACCATCCATTGCTTTGCTGTCTCATCCATTGCAAAACATGGTGCTGTAGCTGGATATGTTGACTTATTTTCCCACACATGACATCAGTTTCACAGAAGGCTGACAGAAATTCTACCCAACTGCAACAGGAAAGGAGTGCCATTATAACCAACCCGGCACACATGGGACAGTGTCGTCATCCAGTGCCTGATTGTTCAATGATGCCTGATTGAACAAAATCTTATGATTTTTTCATGATCCATGAAAAAATGATCCATGTGTGATCATGGTTTGCATGATCCATGTGTCGCATGATGCAAGCAGAAGTGAATGGAACATGCCTCCACCATTCATATGAGGTCACCATCAGGGACCCCTGATGCTACTGAAGCTCCTCTCAAGACTAGATCCTCCAAATGATGGGCAGTACATGCCCAAGGGGATAAGGTGGCAACCCTTCTCTGACTTTTTCATAGAAGAGTCCCTGCTTGCTGTATCCCCATCTCTTTCCCCAGAGTCTCAGGGATAGCCACAGAGCCCAAGTGAGGATCAAATTATGTAAGGCATGGGGGTCCCTTTTGCCCATGTCTTGCTAGCTGAGGTGTAGAGGGCCCTTTAGGGAAACTCACAGCTTTGTACTGGAGTAAAAGGCTGCAGCAGCACATCTCCCGGGCACTGGGCATCAAAACATTACAGACAGGATAGCACCAGAGAAACAGGTACTATGCGTACTTGCAGAGTAAAGATAATCAATGTTTGCTCAATCCATATATATTGAAAACCTAAATTACCCATCCAGGTAGGAGCAAAGTGAAGTGGTAGGATTTCTTGATTCCAAAAGCAACATTGATAGCCAGTAGGAGTGACTTTCAGCAAAGAAATAAAATTTATAAGACAGTTTAAAGACTGGAAATATCACCCTAAGCATTTAAACACTGATTTTAAAAACTAGTGATTTCTTTCTTTCTTTCTTTCTTTCTTTCTTTCTTTCTTTCTTTCTTTCTTTCTTTCTTTCTTTTTCTTTCTGTCTTTCTTTCTTTTCTCTTTCTTTCTTCCTTCCTTCCTTTTTCTTTCTTTCTTTCTTACTTTCTTACTTTCTTTCTTCTTTCTTTCTCTCTCTCTTTCAGTGTTTTCTGTGATAGAGATTGGGATAAATCAAAAGAAATACAAATATTAAATGTCATAGGGAAGTTAAACCCATTGATTGTTGGATTTAATTATGAACATATGGGGGAACTACCCACCCCCAAACTTACTGCCACTTTGATGAATCACCAAATGGTGGTGATAAGGAGACTTGGCTTGGGCTATGATCTTACTATGGGAAAGTGAGGAAAAAGTGATCAAAGCAAGAAGGAACATCAGTAAACTCTTTATTTGTGTAAATGTGGAAACAGACACTTTAGGGAGCCTTTTGATAATACTGACAATCTAGATAGTGAGACAAGTAGCCATTTGAAAGCCATGACAGAGCCAATCCATTCAGAGAGAGCACAGGGAAGGTTTAGAGCTGGAGACACAGACTTGGGTGCCTTCAAGTGACACACAGATCTCACGGCCCATGCAACCCCTCCACTAAAGGACAGCAAGGGACTTTCTTATACCACTGGCCTCAGATGTTACTAATTTTCCTTTACTTGCAGGGGAGATAATTTAGTTGGTTGAAATCACTGAAGGATGGCAGGATGGGGATTTACAGCTTGAACAAAAGTTAATTCCCTGTCCAGACAAAGTCATGTCCCTCCAGCTGACATGACCATCATTGCTCTGGGGCCCCTGGGCTCCAGGCCATGAGCCCCTATATCTTAGACCCTGAGCATAGTTCCCTGCACGTATTGATAGCCTGAGAGGTGATCTGCTTCTGGAACTGAGAACTGCCAAGTAAGTGTCTTTTAATGCCTGAGTATAGAAACAAACACTAGAGAAAAAGCTCCCATTAAGAATAGATGGTGACATAGAAAATGATATTGACTGTTTGTTGAGGCAATAAATAGATTTTGGGCAAGCCCTGCAGTAAGTCAGGTATTTCTGCTCTGGAAATATGAGAGTAAGATGGTCATTTCTAAGACCTCCTCCAATTCCCCTTCAATCAAAACACCTGTAACTTGTTTAAGATCAGCCTTTTTTCCCATTTAGCTGAAGTTTTCTGTCTGTTCCATACCCTACTGCATGTCTCCACCCCACCCCCTATCTGTTCCTTATGATACTGAGGCAATTTAAGGATGGTCCTCTTTTCCATAGGTCTAAGAGCTTTACTTCTCAGTCTGCACTATTTATCATTGGGCCATTTCAATTCTCTAGTGGCCAGGATAAAGATGGGGTAGGGGAGAGGAGCCTGTGGGGATTCCCAGATGTGACGCAGGTGGTGGTCTGTGCCCACAGTTGGTGCCATCACCAGGCTGCCATGCATGAGTCCACGACAAGAGTCATCTGCTGGATCTGAACCCTGCCTGGGAAGCGAGCTGTAAACTTTCCTTGTCTGTAGAAAAAGTTTCCATTCCATGATGACAAACAAATTTGTGTGGTTGAGTTTTAATTATAGTTAACAAAGATTCATCCTGTGTGAATTGTGTCATCCACAATATTTTCCACCTGCTATTTATTTATAGGTAATGAATTAAAGAGATGGAGGTTTTAGGAAAAGCCAGTTATGGATAAAAAGGTCACGGACCTCTAGAGGGAATATTCACTTTTTATAGCAAGTTGTTCTGGATTTAGGCTGGCCGGTTCCCTTTTTCTTCCCACACTGAATCAATGGGTGATTGCAGCTCTCTCAGTATTGTGTTCACTGACTAGTTTCTAGGCATCGTGTACATTCCTCCTGCCTTCTGAAATGTTCATCTGGACAAGACCTTTAATTTAAAAAAATGAAGCAGATATAGAAAAGAATGTATAGAATAAAAGAAGAGAAGTAGAGGGGAAGGAAGGAAGGAAGGAAGGAAGGAAGGAAGGAAGGAAGGAAGGAAGGAAGGAAGGGGCGAGGGAGGGAAGGAAGGAAGAAAGAAGGGGGGAGGGAGAAATGAGGAAGAGAGGGAAAGTAAAGGGAGTCAAAAGAAGAAAGAAAGGGAATGGGGAATAAAATAAAACAATTCTCATGTTTAATGATTTCCAAAAAATTCTTATAATGGTGCCTATTTTCATACACAATATAAAATTATACCAATTCCTTGTAAACCCCCACTCCTATGACATCAAAAATAATATCATTCATATCTGCTCATCAGATGAATGTGTCCTTTACCTTTTGTTGTCTGATCATTCGCCATCTTCCACATCCTAGCTATCCAATCAAGGGTGGATTGTGCAGTATGACCCTCTTATAATAAAGAATCCAAGGGCACAAACCCCTACCAAATTTGTTGGAGATCATGATTATACAGATTTATTGGCCCAGATGATGGCCCAGTGCCAGTCATGAAGCTAAGGCCACTGGGTTTGCCTCACTATTCAGGTTAAAAAGGCTGGTTAATTAAACCAAATTCATTGGAAATTTTGCAGATTGAAATTATAGTTCCAGGACCCACTAGTGGAACTGTGTGGATCTCAGAGATAGGAAAAGAAGCACCTAGTGCATGCCAGCCACATTAGAAAGTGAATTTCATATAAGAACCTCAGGATTAAGCAGCTGCTCTCAGCAGAGGTGGGCCAGGCCTCTAGGGCTCCTTAGAGGAAGAGGTAAAGGAGCTCTTGCTCCAAAGGAGATATACCTCTCCCTCATTCAATATCCACACTGCTCACCCTGAAGAAGGCCCCCACAAGCTACTCAAGTGCAAGTACACTCTTTGGCCGTGGTTATTACTCTTACTGTGTAGTGCAGGATAATAAGATTGCTAGTAGACTCTTTGGGCCTCATGCTGTCTCAGGAGGTGTGCTGGAACAAATTCAGCCAGGGATACAATTGCACAACAGGATGGCTGAGCACCAGGCACTCACGGGCCTGGTTAGAAGGGTTTCAGCCAGTGTGTCACTGGCCATGAATTCTGACCAAGAGTTCACCTCCCTCTACATTAAATGGTACCATTAGAAGTGATGCTCGAATGAATCACTTTGTCCTTAAACCAGTGTCAAATTATATCCCAAGCAGAAAGGCTCTCCCAATGTGAACAAATCAGACCCATCCGGCTGGTAGGTTTGTGCTCTAATGTTCTTACTATAATTTTAATGGGTGATGTCTGGATTGAGAAGCTAGCATCCATAAATGTCCCTATAATTAGCCTATCAATGTGTCCAGAATATATATGCATTATTAATGGAGTCCCCACAAAGCTTGGTCATGGACACTGCATGTTCCTTTGCGAGGTGCACCCATCATATTCCGATGGAGCTCACTGAGACTGCTTACCTAGCAGTAGGGCCCATCCTTGTAGTTCCAACCTGAGCCAGGCCTCTAGCACATATACTCAGAGTTAAACACCAGCCAGACATCCATACCCTTCATGGATCTCTTCCTGGAAAGGCCACCATCCCCAGCTTGGCCTCTGCTACCCCCAAGCACACCAACTCTACAGACAACATCACCCCAGCCTGAGAAGTGGCCTATTAGTGATAGGCAGTGGTGAAAGTCCTAGATCCCAGGTAGGCTTCCTCTGACACAGTCCCAACAGGTAAGGCCAGGATGGGTGGTAGTCTAGGCTCCCCACTCAGCCTTTGCTACCTGAAATCGGAGGGCGGGACACAGATTTTTTCTGTAGTAGAGTAGTGTGGTTATTGCCTACATGTTCTGCCTTGCTAGGCTGCCCTTTCCTGTATTTTTGGGGGGTGGAGAAAGATAATTTCCTTAGAACATTTTTGTCTGTGCCTATTGGTGTTCCTTAGTTTCCACTTTCTCCAGCACCTGCTCCTGAACATATTAGGCGAAAAGGAACTCACCATAGGTCATTCCTCAGTCCCAAGGACTAGAGCCAATCTGCCTTCTTTTCTCCATGTTTCGGAATCTCCTTTTGCTTATCTTTAGCTGTACTTAATAAAAAGAATAGGAAGAATTATATCTACTCCATCTTGTCCTGAAACCAGAAATCTCTCACCATAAAATTTTGACATCTTTTATTTTTTTTCCAGCTGGAAGTGAATTTATTTTTCAGAAAATATCAGTAAAGTCATGCTTTTCCCATTAAAAACTGTGCACAACCCATTAATATGAGGCATAAACACAGCTCCAGGTACCAAGAGATAAATAAATATACTAAAAATTCCCCCAAACTCTCTAGAGTACCAGGCTGATGTGTCACACACAGAATAGATGAGCTGAGTTTTTGGACATCACAGTGCCAGGAAGTTTAGAGCAGAGCTAAATAAACTTTTAGGGCTGGAATGAACTGAGCACCAGTCTGGAAAAAAAAAAAAAGGTAACGTTAGAAACAGTCCAACATCCATTAAGTAATGCACTTCACAAAAGCAAAAGACATCAGGCAAGCAGCTACCATTTTCAGAAAAATAATGCAGTGACTTGCAATGCTAAGAGAAACTAATGACAAAGAAGAATGCATACTATTATCAAATTGCCACAGAAAAGAGTAGTAGATCCATAGTTTTATTCCCAGTCATTTCTATAAAACTTATTTTGATCACCCAGCCAGATACGAGCTCTCCTTCTTTTGCTAGTCTGTAAGAGTTCTTTCTTTTTTTCAGCTGCCTGAATACTCAAAAGCAAGAGCTCCTATGCTTTTTTCTAAACTATTTTAATTCAATTAATTAACATATAATGTAATATTGGTTTCAGAGGTACAGGTCTGTGATTCATCAGCCTTATATAATACCCAGTGCTCATTCCATCATGTGCCCTCCTTAATGTTTGTCACCCAGTTACCCCATCCCTCCACGCCTCTCCCCTCCAGCAACCCTCAGTTTGTTTCCTATGGTTAAGAGTCTCTTGGGGCACCTGGGTGGCTCAGTCGGTTGGTTAAGCATCTGCCTTTGGTTCAGGTCGTGATCTCAGGGTCCTGGGATTGAGCCCCGCATCGGGCTCCCTGCTCAGCAGGGAGTCTGCTTCTCCCTCTCCCTCTGCCTGCCGCTCCCCATGCTTGTGCTCTCTCTCTCTCTGTCAAATAAATAAATAAAATCTTTAAAAAAAAAAAAAAGAGTCTCTTACAGTTTGTCTCCCTCTCTGGTTTCATCTTGTTTTACTTTTTCCTCTCTTCCCCGATGATCCTCTGCCTTGTTTCTTAAAATCCACATATCAGTGAGATCATTGTCTTTCTCTGATTGACTTACTTCGTTTAGCATAATACCTTCCAGTTCCATCCATGTCGTTGCAAATGGCAAGATTTAATTTTGACATCCTGTAAAACATACATTAAAATTCTATGCATTTATCCCTAGACAATTATGTTATGTTTATTTAATGTAAATTGTTTAGTAACAAAAAGAAAGCTAATCTGAAAACAGCAGGTGCGAGATTATGTCAAAGCTATGAAAATATGCATATTATTTTCAAAAATATCATAGGAAACTATATATATTTATAAGATAACATAATTTATATATTATATATATACGTTTTCATGGATACCATGTCACACACACACATATGTGTACAAAAATAAAAGAAATAAACTGAAAACTCTCTATATATCAAGACCCAGGGGATCTTCTTACACTGAATATTCAGATCACATGATTACCCTAGGCTACACATGGCTCTCAGATTCATCAATAGGATGACAGACAGAAATCAAAGCATAGGGGTCAGCATCAGATGTTTCTCTTCAGTGGGAGATATTCTTGAAAAAGTCCATAATGCAGTCCAGGTGCTAGTCTCTGCCCGCCCCATCCATAAGTGACAGTTTAGGTTACAAGGAGATGAATTTACACCTATGGGAGTGGAGTCTTCCCTGGCTTAGCCTCCTCATCTCCCTTGGAGCCATAATAACACCTCCGTGAACATAACTTTCCGTCCCCCTGCAAGGGCATGCCCAATACGAGGGTCACCGCATTCAGTGATGCTCAAACTGTGGGTTCCCACCATTTGTTACAGTTCATCAAGTATTCCTCCCAGGCAAGATACAATTTACCAAGCAAAGGCCACTTTTACCACAGGCAATTTTGTCTCTAAATCCAGCTGACACTCATTCTTTATCAGATTTCCAGAAAACAGCTAGAAAATTAGCCTAAGATTAAATTTGTCATGGAGAATTAGAAAGGGTGTTGAGCATTTACTCAGAAGAATCAAAGTGATTTATAGTTAATTTTTTCTTTTTTAGACATCGTTTCATTTTTCTAATTATTTAAAAGCAGCACATTCCATATTTTGTTTGTGTGCTTATCAAAAAAATCATGATGATAATTATTATAAACCGACTTTAAATGTTTTTAAATTGCATTTAAGCAACCTAATTAGATGAAACACACCTGAGTATTTTTAAACATGTACATGAGGAATGAAAGTTAAAGCATCCTGAATTATTATCTTTGACCTTTCATAAGCTGCCTGAATACTCAAATGCCAATATGAAGAATTATATGCCATTGACCACAAGACGGAAGTCTGGTACAACTTTTACTGTGGATTAGAAAAACCAGGGAAAGATGTTTCCTGAGAACCTTCGAAATATTCACCTATAAGTACAGTGTACAAGAGAAAAGAACTGTCATCCCCTCCCAAGACTGCTTTGGGGGTTGAAGTGGTTTTAGTGTTTTGAATAGACTTGTTCTTGGCTCCACATGTTACTGGTTACACGATTAGAGACTTGATTTATTTTTTGCGCATTTAATTTTTATCTTTAATTAATCCTTTTTTAGGAGACCAATCACTGTGGAATGTACACTTTGGATCCATCCAAACCCTGGGTTCAATTCCACTGTGCCTACTCCCTCAGTGGGACCTTGAACAAAAGACTAGATTTCCTTAAAACCCAGGTTTCTCAGAATAAATTGGAAATACAATTATTATCTAGTGAATAAAATAGTAAGATTTAATATGATAGCTATTATTAGTAGTATTTTCAATTGGTGAGAAAAAGTGAACCAAAAAGAATTCCACTAAAATCATGAACAATCCTCTGGCCTATTTCTCTCCTTTCTTTCTACCTTAAAAATTTTCAAAGTTCAAAAGAAACCTCAGAAATCTAAAATATAAGTTATTCTCTATCATTACTCTTAGTTTTTCTAACACCGTATTCAGCATTAACCACCTCTCATGTATTAATCCTAACTCTTAAAATGATCTGTTCTTGAGATGCCATTTATCCACTCATGCTCTCCCCCATCCTATTGTGTTCACTAACATTTCCCCTCATGCTCCATGCTGGACCCATGCCACATTCAGTGCAAACAAGAGACACCTCCTCCTTACGACTTCTATTTTTGTGTAAAAATTTTCTTCATTCATTCACAACATTTAGACTTGAAACTTTAACTAGTTGGGGTTTTTTTTGTTTTTTTGTTTTGTTTTTTGTCATTTTCTACCACCTTCCCCTAAACCAGTTGGTCAGGGGCCTAATGATTCATTCTTCATATCTTTTTTTTTTAAGATTTTATTTATTTATTTGACAGAGATACAGAGAGAGAGGGAACACAAGCAGGGGGAGTGGAAGAGGGAGAAGCCTGCTTCCGGTGGAGCAGGGAGCCCGATGCGGGGCTTGATCCCAGGACCCCGAGATCATTACCTGAGCCGAAGGCAGACGCTTAACTGACTGAGCTACCCAGGCACCCCTCATTCTTCATATTTCTTAACTTCTCATCTTCACACTCCCTGTCTTCTTAAGTTCTCTGTGAGAGTTTTGCATGTTTAGAACCCAGCTCCTTGGCTATGATTGCTGACCAAATTTATTAATAAAACATCTCCAAGAATTAATTGTTAAACAAAAATTATATAAATGTGATTGATTGAAAATGGAGACTTTTCCAGCTCTCCTCACCACAAACACACACAAACAATGTAGGTGTATGCATGCAAACACATCTGCATTCTATAAAATCATTCAGACCTAGATGAGATTCCACTCTTTAGACCTCATGCAATAGAGTATGATATTTAAGAATGCCATTTCTTGACTCTGTCTTACATGGACAGTGGAGTAAAATCACTTCCTACTCCTGGGAGAATAGCTGAAAGGAGGATTCACAGGTGAGGGCAGGCACATTTTCAGAAGATGGAAAAACTTTGCATTGCAAAACAGCATTTCCATTGTAAATGGAATGTCCTGTATGTCTGGGCTTTGTGCTGGATTTGGAGCCCCAAAGATGAGATGCGGAGTTAGAAGTGACTCTGAAAACAAGCTTCCAGAATGTGTAAAATACAGGAGCTGGTGCTGAGTGAGTCAAACCATTAATTGGCCAGATGGGGGCAGCTATTGGAGGCAACCACTCTTAGGCTTCTGTGGTGATTTATCAACCTAATCTATTCCTTCACAATCTCTGTTATTGAATTTAGCTTGTGCCTTTTAGAACAGACAAAATAACTTGGGAAATTATAAAACAACCTGACTATAGATGCTCATATCATAACAATGAAACCTGTGGTTGGCTAACAGAGAAATATTCTGAAATGTGAATTCCAAATTACTAACTTCCCCCTGCCCCAACACACACACACACACACACACACACACACACACACACACACACACACACACACTTGTGGCTTTAGGTTCCATGTGAAAGCTGTCTCATTTCCAAGCCTTAACCTATTACCCCTAAACACCCCTCTGGTTCTAGGTTTGTGCTGTGGGAGGAACAAGAGTGAGGTATACATATTTGCATTTAATAATTTCAAAAATTCCCATTAGCTTCTTTGTCTTCTCTGTACCACAGGGAATATAAGTAAGAGTATTACATTCCCCAGACTCTCCTTGCCCCAGGATCTGGACTAGTGGCCTACACACCACCAGTAAAAGTTAATATTATGAGATCTGGGGGGTGGCAGGTAGGCTGAAGCCATCTCATGCAGTGGACACGGGGCGTCACAGACAGGAGTCTTGGCAACAGCCCTGTGTTGCCAACACAGTCCTCTTCCTGGGGCTCTAGAGGAGCTGAGATGTCCACAGTGCCTTCCCACAGGGTCCTGACCCCTTAGAGTATGGGGTCTGCTCTGACCTGGGCTCCCCCAGGCTTCTAACACTTTAAAGGTATAATTCCCTGTAATACAGACGAGTTGTAACAAACAATTCTATGTAGAGTGTCTCACAGGATCTTCTCTTGTCAGACTGAACTCTGACTAGTACAGTGGCCACTCACCATTTGACGTCACTGCTCAGACCTCACTCAGGTGTTCTCAGAAATCCCCTCAGACATAGGAAGCTAGAGTATAGGGACAGGGGACCATGAATAGTGTCTGGATAGGAACTTCTCTCCTGTCACAGGGAAAGGGAAATGAAAGTATTTTCTAAAGATCCCAAATTTGGTAATCTCATGAGGAGAACCAATCAGTGTTTTAGAACTAAGCCATATCATAAGTTGCTGAGCAACACCTTGGGTTGAAGCTGCTATTACAATATACGAAATGCTTTTCTATAAAATGCCTCTAAGTTTACCATATGTTTACTGAGAGCACCTTATGAGAACAAATTACTATGACAGCCAGCAAAGGGCAGGCATAGAAACACCATACTAGTTTTTTCCTCTGAAAGAGGAGACGACAAGCCTAAATCATAGGACCAGACTCTCAGCAGAGACTGATACTGTAGACCTCTCATCTGGCGCATTCCTTTGCCTCCAAGAAGTGTATTCCTTAACAATCTCAGGGCAAAACTGTGCTGTGGGTCTCTTCCAAGTGGTCTAGAAGTCAGTGTCAGAGAATCTTCAAAGCCCTTAGATGCGATCAGATAATCCATAATGTATAGGGGTTTTTTCCCCTCATGATTTGTGAGGGCAGCTGCGGGGCAGGATAAGATCTCAGCACAACAGTGTAGAAAATCCACCCTGAGCATATGTGTCATGACTGATATCAAACAGTGAACTCACCATCTGAACAGCGGCCTCGCCGCCAGGTCTCTCTATATTGGAAGTATTCAGATTCCAGCCCTCTCTGTGTGTGGTTTAATTTTCCTTTCTACTGTACTGTATGGTCAGAAACATGAGGGTCAGAGTGTCTTAACTTTCAGTTTTCTCAATGATGAACATCAGAATAAATTCTTAGAATCAGAACTTCAATGATTTATGACATGGGGAGAACTTTCAGAATGTTATGACATGAGGAAAGTTATGGTAAAGCCCTCCTGCAGGTTATTATCTCTATTGCTCCCAGTAAAATAAGCTCTGCCCAATTTAGTCCACCCTATTCGTCGATCTGAGTCCTCACATGAGGTGTGTCCCCAGCGGTCTGCTCCAATCTCTGGTCATATTTAAGATGGTAGGGATTACAGTCCACTGTTTCCAGTAACCACTACCTATGGCGTCTCTACCATCTTTCCCCAGCTAGGGGAGTGTTGACACTCAGAGTTTCTCCTCTGATGTTCTCTCAATATAGCACAGTGCCAGGGATGCCCAGCTCTTGGGCCGAGTTGGCCATCTGGGAGTCTAGGACAGTGGAGGACAAACCTAGAGCAATAAGAAGCTTCTGACATGCAGCTCTGTCACCCACTGCTGCCAAGTATCAGGCATTCCCCATAGCAGGACAATTTACCTTCTCTTTAGATGATTTGTTGTCCCTTAAATAAACTCCCCAGCTGTCACAGCACAGAGGCATAATTGCTAACTGTAGGGTGTTTCCATTGATTTTGTTCTCACTAATGTGCTTCAAGTACATCCCTTTCTAGAACTGGGGTTGGGATAAAGCAGTCTGTGGGTGAATGTTATTTTCAAAAACTTGATTTTTTGCTGTTTCTGTTTGGTTGTGTGTGGCTTGTTTTTGTTTTGATTGATTGATTAAGAACTTTACTTGTTTATCTAATGAATTGAAGGGTTTCCTTTCCTGACCGTTTACAAAAGCTCTTCCCTTAGCAACAGATGAGTCATTGAAAAACTTTTTCTGATTGGCTTCAGCTCAACCTATTTGAATTTTAATCAATCAGACCTTATTATACCCTACATTCTCTTTTCTTTTATTCTTGTCAGTTCTACCCCACTCTTAAGCTCTACTGACCCCCATTAAATCACCAAAGAAGAAAATGGCTGTAAGTGGAGTCCCAGTGCTAGGATTTTTCATCATGGCTTTACTGACGGGTCCCCAGGAATCATGGGCTATCAAAGGTAAGTGCTGAGGGAAGAAAAACTTGGGATATAAGTTCTGAGAGCACTGGAGAGATAAATTGTAAATATTTGCAAGACAGTCTTTGGAGTGAAGGAAAACTGTGGCAGGCATCATGTAGTCTAAATCTGAATGTATTTAGAAAATGTAGTTTGGTGCTCTTTTCATAAATTGAAGTTAGTCACATTTAGTTAAGAGGGAAAAAATGGTATTGATTAATACCATTAACTTTGAGATAGGCCGACTTGAAGTGGAAATATTTTCTGAGAGGCATTAACAAGCTATCCTCTGGGCTTTAATTTCTTTTTCTGGGAAATTAGTAAATTTTGAAATCTCACATCATTTTGTGGGGATTCAATGAGAAAAAATTTGAGAAGTCCTTGCAACTGGTTCTTAGCCAAATACATGGTTGTTATTTTTTGGCAAGTGAATCCTGTCAGCATATTTTAAGCACAGACATTGTATTGAAGATGACCAGAAAGGGAAGTTACCAAAAGCAACATTTTATCCAAGGGAGGGCATGGGCAGGTGTGCTGATGCCAACTGCATGTAATTTACTTCCTCTTTGGAGAAGGATAGCCCGTTCACCACTTCAGTGGATCCATGATCTATGGTCCCTGCTACTTAGTGATTTTCTCAAAAGAGTAGAACTGTGAGTAAGGATATGGAGATTCTTTCCTTATTCTCTGCCATCTCCAGAGCAAATGTTTACTGCTGGCAAGATGTATTGTAAAAAAGTATCCTTCACCCAGGCTGAACCCCACAGAGGTCTCAGGTACACTGGAAATAAGTAATGTAATAACCCAGCTCGAGGACCCATGATAACAATTGTAGGTTTCTATTGCCTAGAAAGAGCCACAAATGGGGATGCATACCTGATAAAATAGAGGCTCTTCCATTGGGATGGAAGGGGAAGTTAGAGGTGGCTCTGTTCCTTAAATATAAAGCAGTTTTGAACCTAAAATGCTGATTATAAAGCCCAGTGATGTATTAAGAAATTACTTACCTCATCTCATTTAATTCTTTTTTTTTTTTAGAAACAGCAAGAATGCACAAGCAGGGTGGGGAGGGGCAAAGAGAGAAGGAGAGAAGGAATCTTGGGCAGGCTACACACTCAGGGTGGAGCCCAACTTGGGACTCGATCTCTGTACCCTGAGATTATGACCTGAGTCAAAATCAAGAGTTGGATGCTTAACTGGCTGAGCTGCACAGGCATCCTTCATTTAATTCTAAAGACAAATCCAAGGTAGAAGTGAAACCACAAAAGAATATAATTGGAAATATTATAAGAATATAATAAGAAAACATTGTAAGTAGATAAAATAATTGATTCAAGATCACTAGGTAAGTAAATACCTAAATAAGAATTAAAGATTTAATTAGATCCAGAGTTTAGAACCCAGACTTTTAAAACAGTGTTTCCCTACTCTTCATATTACAGTGCTCTGAGAGATGCCCTAGAATTCTTGATTAATTGTATTTAATGCCTGGAAAAATACAGTGAGTGAGCAATTCTCTTTTAAGAGCTGCAACTGGATTTCCAAAGAGGGAATCATTTCTCACCTAGTAACATGGAACCTAACAACAGCTTCACAAGACTCTGGGATTTTCAGGCCTCATTTCTTTCAGTCCACCCTAACTCTGCCCCTTTACTTCTCCCCTCCTAGCTCTGTTCAACATGGATGTCCTGCACCTAAGCCTCATCTTCCAGCTTATCCCTGCTCTCCATCACTCCTTCACTCCACACGGCCAATCCCCTTTCACTGCCCCCACCCACACATTTGTCTCACATCCTGGGTTCTTCTTCTTCTCCCTTCTTGGTTCCCATCCTAACTCTCTTCCCTGCCTTTTCAGAGGACCATGTGATCATCCAGGCTGAGTTCTATCTGACCCCTGACCCATCAGGCGAATTCATGTTTGACTTCGATGGTGATGAGATTTTCCACGTGGATATGGGAAAAAAGGAGACAGTGTGGCGGCTGGAAGAATTTGGACATTTTGCCAGCTTTGAGGCCCAGGGTGCCTTGGCCAACATAGCTGTGGACAAAGCTAACCTGGACATCATGATAAAGCGCTCCAACCACACCCCGAACACCAATGGTACCTGCTGCACTCCTAGACATGGGAATCGTAACTTTGGAGTAGATGCTTCAGCTTGTTGTGTTACGTTACTGTAACTGACTTTCCCTCTCAGGGGCCCAGCCTTACCATAAGCAAGTCCCTACTTCTCATGCCACAGACTCAAGAACTTTACATGAGTTTGTTCCTTTCCTGATGTGCTCACATCTTGTCCTTGCCACCAACAGTCACTCACAGAGTCATTGCCCCAAATCTATGCTGGGGAAACCAGGAATGAAATTATCTCCAGGACCTAAAATATCCTTCTATATATCTTATACCACAACACTGGTTCCAGTTCATGGGGGAGAGTCTCAGAGATAGGTATCTGAGACATGGCATAGATGCTCAGGGCAGAGTTTGCCCTGCTTTTTCCACTTCAGCGGGAGGAAGAGGGCCCAGCCTAAGCAGGGAAGGCTAATTTCTGTCCTTTGTCCCCAGTACCTCCAGAGGTGACTGTGCTCTCAAACACCCCCGTGGAACTGGGAGAGCCCAACACCCTCATCTGTTTCATCGACAAGTTCTCCCCACCAGTGATCAATGTCACGTGGCTTCGAAATGGAAACCCTGTCACCACAGGAGTGTCTGAGACAGTCTTCCTGCCCAGGGAAGACCACCTTTTCCGCAAGTTCCACTATCTCCCCTTCCTGCCCTCAGCCGACGATGTCTATGACTGCAAGGTGGAGCACTGGGGTTTGGACAAGCCTCTTCTCAAGCACTGGGGTATGGACCATCCTTCAATCTCCTTTCTTTTGTGATTTCCTCCCGTGATGCCTGTGTCTGGTGCTTTGGGACCCAGAGTCCCCTAACTCGTCCATAACAATTGCTGCAATTCCTATTCCTTGCCTTCTCCCATTATTCAGCTCCCCCCACTGTTTAGTCTGCATTCCCTTAATATATCATTCCTCTTATTTAGTTGATTAATAACTATTCTTTTGACTAAATACCCAACCTTTGGTTCTAAGTGCTACTCCGTACCACAGTCATTACTTCCACACTATACTCTGTGTTATTTTTCCCCAGAGTTTGAAGCACCAACCCCCCTCCCAGAGACAAGAGAGAATGTGGTGTGTGCCCTGGGCCTGGTTGTGGGTCTGGTTGGCATCATTGTCGGGACCATCTTCATCATCAAGGGCATGCGCAAGGTCAATGCTGGTGAACGCCGAGGGCCTCTGTGAGGCACCTGCAGGTGGGTTTGATGTGGTCATAGGAAGACATAGATGGAGTTATCCAAGGGTAGGAGACAGAGTGGGGAAAAGGATATGTGATGCCTTTAAAGGAAAATGATAGGGAAGTTATAGTTCTTTTTTTTTTAAGATTTTATTTGTTTATTTGACAGAGAGAGAGAGATAGCAAGAGCAGGAACACAAACAGGGGGAATAGGAGAGGGAGAAGCAGACTTCCCACTGAGCAAGGACCCCCATGCGGGGCTCAATCCCAAGACCCTGGGATCATGACCCGAGCAGAAGGCAGACGCCCAACCGACAGAGCCACCCAGGCACCCCGGGAAGTGATAGTTCTTTGATTTCTCTTTGCTAGGACAGAATCAGACATTAGCATCATCTGGTATCCAAAAGCTTCAAGGTCCCATATTCCTTCCCATACATGTGCACCTACACCACAACTTCAATCTTGGAAATCATCTCCACTACCTAAGACCATTGTTTCACATTAGGCTATTGAATCAGGTGATCTAGGAAAGATTTGGGCACTTCCTGGTTTATGATTCCAGAGCCAGACCTTCAGTTCAGAAACATTCCCAGAGTTTGGCTCACTTAGGGTTAGGGCAGATTCACTGCATGAAATGAAAATCCCTTGAAGGCCAATGCCTTCTCTAATCTGAAAAGTGGTTAAAACTTCTAAAAGAAGGTAAGCCATGGTCCACTCATTCATACTCATTTGGAGAGTAGGGGGTGCAGTTCATGTGGAAAAGCTGTATTTACTAGACAGAGGTCAGATGAATATTTAAAGACTTTTCCAAAGTCAAAGGATTAAGGGAGAAGAAGAAGGAATCTGAAAAAGAAAAAAGAGCTTAAAATAACCGTCTTAACGCTTTAAGATCTATGTGTGTCCTGCTACAGGCAATGCAGTTTCCTAGAGAGAAGATCAATGAAGAAATTTGTGCTTCAGTAGCTTTACAAACCTGGCAATATTCCAACCATTCATCTTGCTGAAGACAACCATTCTTCCACATTTTCCAGACCTTTAGCTGTTTTAAGAATAATGATGCCTTCCTGCTCTGTCCACATTCTGATATCTAGTTATTCCCTGTTTGTTGCCCCTTCTTGGGTCTGTTTTCCTCCATTTCCTACCATCATTTAATATCACCATGTAATGCTCTAGAATAGACCCCATAGTATCCTGTCTCGGCTATGGAATCTTGTGAATGTTCAATACAGACATCCCTTCTACACTTATTGCTTGGGTTCCTTCAAACTGTGATTGTGATTTTTTTGAACACAATAAACTATTTGATGGGTCTGAAATGTAGTTTTGGTGTCTAAGCCAGTTCTTCACAGGGACTAGGGAATATATGTGATTCTTTCACCCTGAAATGTGTGAATGTTGAATGTATGTGATAAGTTACGTAAGCAATTAGAAATATCTAGGTTTGGGGCACCTGGGTGGCTCAGTCAGTTAAATGTTTGACTCTTGAATTTGGCTCAGGTCATGATCTTAGCATCGTGAGATCAAGCCACATGCAGATTCTGTGCTCAGATCAGAGTCTATGATCCTCTGTCTCGTTTCTTGTTTCTTAAATTCCACATATCAATGAAATCATATGATGATTGTCTTTCTCTGATTGACTTATTTTGCTTAGCATAATACCCTCTAGTTCCATCCACGACATTGCAAATGGGAAGATTTCATTCTTTGATGTATATATATATATACATACCACATCTTCTTTATCCATTCATCTGTCGATGGATATTTGGGCTCTTTCCATAGTTTGGCTATTGTGGACATTGCTGCTATAAACATTGGGGTGCAGGTGCCCTTTCAGATCACTACATTTGAATATTTGGGGTAAATACCCAGTAGTGCAATTCCTGGGTCATAGAGTAGCTCTATTTCCAATTTTTTGAGGAAACTCCATACTGTTTTCCAGAATGGCTGTACCAGCTTGCATTCCCACCAACAGTGTAGGAGGGTTTCCCTTTCTCTGCATCCTTGTCAACATCTGTCATTTCATGACTTGTTAATTTTAGCCATTCTGATTGGTATGAGGCGGTAGCTCATTGTGGGTTTGTATTTCCCTGATGCACAGTGATGTTGAGCACTTTTTTATGTGTCTGTTGGCCATTTGAATGTCTTCTTTGCAGAAATGTCTGTTCATGTCTTCTGCCCATTTCTTGATTGGAATATTTGTTCCTTGGCTTTTGAGTTTGATAAGTTCTTTATACATTTTGGATACTAGCCCTATATCTGATATGTCATTTCCAAACACCTTCTCCCATTCTGTCTGTTGTCTTTTGGTTCAGTCGACTGTTTTCTTTGCTGTGCAAAAGATTTATCTTGATGAAGTCCCAATAGTTCATTTGTGCCTTTGTTTCCCTTGCCTTTGGCGATATTTCTAGGAAGAAGTTGTTGTGGCCTAGGTTGAAGAGGTTGCTGCTAGTGTTCTCCTCAAGGATTTTGATGGATTCCTGTCTCAAATTTAGGTCTTTCATCCATTTTGAGTGTATTTTTGTGTATAGTGTAAGAGAATGGTCCAGTTTTATTCTTCTGCATGTGGCTGTCCAATTTGCCCAACACCACTTGTAGAAGAGACTGTCTTTCCTGCTTTGTCAAAGATTAGTTGACCATAGAGTTGAGGGTCCATTTCTGAGTTCTCTATTCTGTTCCATTGATCTACTTGTCTTTTTTTGTGCCAGTACCATACTGTCTTGATGATTACAGCTTTGTAATAGAGTAATAGAGCTTGAAATCTAGAAGTGTGATGCCCCCAGCTTTGGTTTTCTTTTTCAACGTTCCTCTGACTATTTGGGATCTTTTCTGGTTCCAACAAATTTTAGGATTATTTGTTCCAGTTCTGTGAAAAAATTTGATGATATTTTGATAGGGATTGCATTAAATGTATAGATTGATCTAGGTAGCATAGACATTTTAACAATGTTTGTTTTTCCAATTCATGAGCATGGAACGTTTTTCCATTTCTTTGTGTCTTCTTCAATTTCTTTCATGAGTATTCTATAGTTTCCTGAGTACAGATCCTTTGCCTCTTTGGTAAGATTTATTCCTAGGTATCTTATGGTTTGGGGTACAATTGTAAATGGGATCAACTCCTTAATTTCTCTTTCTTCTTTTTAATTTTTTTATTGTTATGTTAATCCCCATACATTACATCATTAGTTTTAGATATAGTGTTCCATGATTCATTGTTTGTGCATAACACCCAGTGCTCCATGCAGAACGTGCCCTCCTCAATACCCATCACCAGGCTAACCCATCCTCCCACCCCCTCTAGAACCCTCAGTTTGTTTTTCAGAGTCCATTGTCTCTCATAGTTCTTCTCCCCCTCCGATTTCCCCCCCTTCATTCTTCCCCTCCTGCTACATTCTTCTTCTTTTTTTTCTTTCTTAACATATATTGCATTATTTGTTTCAGAGGTACAGATCTGAGATTCAACAGTCTTGCACAATTCACAGCGCTTACCAGAACACATACCCTCCCCAGTGTCCATCACCCAGTCACCCCATCCCTCCCACCCCACCCCCCACTCCAGCAACCCTCAGTTTGTTTCCTGAGATTAAGAATTCCTCATATCGGGGCACCTGGGTGGCTCAGTTGGTTAAGCGACTGCCTTCAGCTCAGGTCATGATCCCGGAGTCCCGGGATCGAGTCCCGCATGGGGCTTCCTGCTCAGCAGGGAGTCCGCTTCTCCCTCTGACCCTCCTCCCTCCCATATGCTCTCTCTCTCTCTCATTCTCGCTCTCTCAAATAAATAAACAAAATCTTTAAAAAAAAAAAAAGAATTCCTCATATCAGTGAGGTCATATGATACATGTCTTTCTCTATTTGACTTATTTCACTCAGCATAATACCCTCCAGTTCCATCCACGTCGTTGCAAATGGCAAGATCTCATTCCTTTTGATGGCTGCGTAATATTCCATTGTATATATACACCACATCTTCTTTATCCATTCATCTGTTGATGGACATCTTGGCTCTTTCCACAGTTTGGCTATTGTGGACATTGCTGCTATAAACATTGGGGTGCACGTAGCCTTTCGGGTCCCTACTTTTGTATCTTTGGGGTAAATACCCAGTAGTGCAATTGCTGGATCATATGGTAGCTCTATTTTCAACTTTTTGAGGAAGCTCCATACTGTTTTCCAGAGTGGCTGCACCAGCTTGCATTCCCACCAACAGTGTAGGAGGGTTCCCAATTTCTCTTTCTTCTGTCTCGTTGTTGGTGTATAGAAATGCCACTGATTTCTGTGCATTGATTTTAAATCCTGCCACTTTACTGAATTCCTGTATGAGTTCTAGCAGTTTTGGGGTGGAGTCTTTTGGGTTTTCCACATAAAGTATCATATCACCTGCAAAGAGTGAGAGTTTGACTTCTTCTTTGCTGATTTGGATGCCTTTGATTTCTTTTTGTTATCTGATTGCTGAGGCTAGGACTTCTAGTACTATGTTGAATAGCAGTGGTGATAGTGGACATCCCTCCTGTGCTCCTGACCTTAGGAGAAAAGCTCTCAGTTTTTCCCACTGAAAATGATATTTGCTGTGGGTTTTTCAAAAATGGCTTTTATAATATTGAGGTATGTACCCTCTATCTCTATACTGTGAAGAGTTTTAATCAAGAAGGGATGCTTGGGGTGCCTGGGTAGCTCAGTTGTTAAGCATCTGCCTTCAGCTCAGGTCATGATCCCAGGGTCCTGGGATTGAGCCCCACATCCGGTTCCCCACTCCACAAGGAACCTGCTTCTCCCTCTCCCTTTGCCTCTCCCCCTGCTTGTTCTCTTTCTCACTCTCTGTCACTATCTGTCTCTCTCTATCAAATAAACAAATAAAATTCTTTAAAAAAAAAAGAAAGGATGCTGTACTTTGTCAAATGCTTTTTCTGCATCTATTGAGTGGATCAGATAGTTCTTGTTCTTTCTTTTATTAATGTATTGTATCACGTTGATTGATTTGCGGATGTTGAAACACCTTGCAGCCCAGGGATAAATCCCACTTTGTCATGGTGGATGATCCTTTTAATGTACTGTTGGATCCTATTGGCTAGTATTTTGGTGAGAATTTTTGCATCCATGTTCATCAAGGATATTGGTCTGTAATTCTTTTTGATGGACTCTTTGTCTGGTTGGGGATCAAGGTAATGGTGGCCTCATAAAACGAGTTTGGAAGTTTTCCTTCCATTTCTATTTTTGGGACAGTTTCAGAAGAATAGGTATTAATTCTTCTTGAAATGTTTGGTAGAATTCCCCTGGGAAGCCATCTGGCCCTGGGCTTTTGTTTGTTGGGAGATTTTTGATGACTGCTTCAATTTCCTTAGTGGTTATAGGTCTGTTCAGGTTTTCTA
>NW_022589819.1:1280248-1287792 GCF_004348235.1 Phoca vitulina
AAAATCATGAATGAAAGAGGAGAGATCACAACCAACACCAAAGAAATACAAACAATTCTAAGAACATATTATGAGCAACTCTATGCCAGCAAATTAGATAATCTGGAAGAAATGGATGCATTCCTAGAGATGTATCAACTACCAAAACTGAACCAGGAAGAAATAGAAAACCTGAACAGACCTATAACCACTAAGGAAATTGAAGCAGTCCTCAAAAATCTCCCAACAAACAAAAGCCCAGGGCCAGATGGCTTCCCAGGGGAATTTTACCAAACATTTCAAGAAGAATTAATACCTATTCTTCTGACTGTTCCAAAAAATAGAAATGGAGGGAAAACTTCCAAACTCATTTTATGAGGTCAGCATTACCTTGATCCCCAAACCAGACAAAGACCCCATCAAAAAGGAGAATGACAAACCAATATCCTTGATGAACATGGATGCAAACATTCTCACCAATATACTAGCCAATAGGATCCAACAGTACATTAAAAGGATTATTCACCACGACCAAGTGGGATTTATCCCTGGGCTGCAAGGTTGGTTCAACATCCACAAATCAATTGATGTGATACAATACATTGATAAAAGAAAGAACAAGAACCATATGATCCTCTCATTGATTCAGAAAAAGCATTTGACAAAGTACAGCATTCTTTCTTGATTAAAACCCTTCAGAGTGTAGGGATAGAGTGTACATACCTCCATATCATAAATGCCATCTATGAAAAACCCACAGTGAATATCATTCTCAGTGGGGAAAAACTGAGAGCTTTTCCCCGAAGGTCAAGAACATGGCAGGGATGTCCACTATCACCACTGTTATTCAACATAGTACTAGAAGTCCTAGCCACAGCAATCAGACAACAAAAAGAAATAAAAGGCATCTGAATTGGCAAAGAAGAAATCAAATTCTCACTCTTTGCAGATGATATGATACTTTATGTGGAAAACCCAAAAGACTCCACCCCAAAACTGCTAGAACTCATACAGGCATTCAGTAAAGTGGCAGGATATAAAAACAATGCACAGAAATCAGTGGCATTCCTATACATCAACAACAAAACAGAAGAAAGAGAAATTAAGGAGTCAATCCCATTTACAATTGCACCCAAAACCATAAGATACCTAGGAATAAATCTAACCAGATTTATCTGTACTCAGAAAACTATAGAATACGCATGAAAGAAATTGAAGAAGACACAAAGAAATGGAAAAACGTTCCATGCTCATGGATTGGAAGAACAATTACTGTGAAGATGTCAATGCTACCTAGAGCAATCTACACATTTAATGCAATCCCTTTGAAAATGCCATCCACTTTTTTCAAAGAAATGGAACAAATCATTCTAAAATTTGTATGGTACCAGAAAAGACCCTGAATAGCGAGAGGAATGTTGAAAAGAAATGCAAAGCTGGTGGCATCACAATTCGGACTTCAAGCTCTATTACAAAGCTGTCATCATCAAGACAGTATGGTACTGACACAAAAACAGACACATAGATCAATGGAACAGAATAGAGAACCCAGAAATGGACCCTCAACTCTATGGTCAACTCATCTTTGACAAAGCAGGAAAGAATGCCCAATGGAAAAAAGACAGTCTCTTCAACAAATGGTGTTGGGAAAATTGGACAGCCACATGCAGATGAATGAAACTGGACCATTTCCTTACACCACACACAAAAATAGACTCCAAATGGTTGAAAGACCTCAATGTGAGACAGGAGTCCATCCAAATCCTAAAGGAGAACACAGGCAGCAACCTCTTCAACCTCAGCCGCAGCAACTTCTTCCTAGAAACATCACCAAATGCAAGGAAGCAAGGACAAAAATGAACTATTGGGACTTTATCCAGATAGAAAACTTTTGCACAGCAAAAGAAACAGTCAACAAAACCAAAAGACAACCAACAGAATGGGAGAAGATATTTGCAAATGACATATCAGATAAAGGGCTAGTATCCAAAATCTACAAAGAACTTCTTAAACTCAACACCCAAAGAACAAATGATCCAATCAAGAAATGGGCAGAAGACATGAACAGACATTTTTCCAAAGAAGACATCCAAACGGCCAACAGACACATGAAAAAGTGCTCAACATCGCTCAGCATCAGGGAAATCCAAATCAAAACCTCAATGAGGTATCACCTCACACCAGTCAGAATGGCTAAAATTAACAAGTCAGGAAATGATAGATGTTGGCGGGGATGCGGAGAAAGGGGAACCCTCCTACACTGTTGGTGGGAATGCAAGCTGGTGCAGCCACTCTGGAAAACAGTATGGAGGTTTCTCAAAAAGTTGAAAATAGAGTTACCATATGATCCAGCAATTGCACTACTGGGTATTTACCCCAAAGGTACAAATGTAGGGATCTGAAGGGGTACGTGCACCCCGATGTTTGTAGCAGCAATGTCCACAATAGCCAAACTGTGGAAAGAGCCAAGATATCCACTGACAGATGAATGGATAAAGAAGAGGTGGTATATATATACAATGGAATATTATGCAGCCATCAAAAGGGATGAAATCTTGCCATTTGCAGCGGTGTGGATGGAACTGGAGGGTATTATGCTGAGTGAAATAAGTCAATCAGAGAAAGACATGTATCATATGACCTCACTGATATGAGGAACTCTTAATCTCAGGAAGCAAACTGAGGGTTGCTGGAGTGGTGGGGGGTGGGAGGGATGGGGTGCCTGGGTGATAGACATTGGGGAGGGTATGTGCTATGGTAAGTGCTGTGAATTGTGCAAGACTGTTGAATCACAGATCTGTACCTCTGAAACAAATAATACATTATATGTTAAAAAAAAAAAAAGAAGAAGTAGAAGAAGAAGAAGATAGTAGGAGGGGAAGAATGAAGGGGGGAAATCGGAGGGGGAGATGAACCATGAGTAACAGACTGAGGGTTGTAGAGGGGAGGGGTGTGGGGGGATGGGTTAGCCTGGTGATGGGAATTAAAGAGGGCACGTTCTGCATGGAGCACTGGGTGTTATACACAATGAATCATGGAACACTACATCAAAAACTAATGATGTATGGTGATTAACATAACATAATAATAATAAAAAAAGAACTTACTGAATCATAAAAAGAACACTATCAAAACTTTTCATATAAATTTGACATATAACTTACAAATCATACAAATTAGTTTTTAAAAAAATGAGCCAATGACTATGACCTAAATTCTGTCTGTTGTATACATGTATGAGTAACAAAAATGTGCTGTTCAACATATTACATATCTCACACATTTCCCTAATATTACTCCTGTATAAAGATAGCTCAGGTAAAACAATGTAGCAACCATCATCCAGCCATCAATCCTGCAGGTGATCTTGAGGCTGAACCTCTTCACTGAAAGCAAGAGGAGAAGCAATCCTGCTCAACTTCTGCTGTGGGTTAGGTGTCAAGGAAGGGCTTATTTCCTCAGGAAAAGGCAGTTAAATTGGTTTCTAGAAGAACATGTTTATCAGTCCAGAACTTCTACAGTCACTGTTCTTGATGCATGAGACCATTATTTGTTTTTATGGAACGAAATCACAACACTCTTGACAACAAGCATGTGACATCAGAAGCACAGACTTTTGTTGAACAAACAGATTGAAATTTGTAGCATTATGGAATGCCTTGAGTCCTACCAATTGTCACACAATGGGACTCGTGTGTAATAAGTCTGAAAGGTTGCAATACATCTGGGAAAAATGGGCTCCTTACTATCAGTAAGCCATAGTTAGCATAGTGTCTGTCACTTGTCCAAGTAGTCTCAAAATCTCTGTAGTTCTCAGAAAGCTACCACCACTAATATGGAACTAAAAAGAGAAGCAGTTCAGTTTTCCCTTTACCTAAGGAAAAATATTAATAATTAGAAATAAATAAATAGGACTAATTTCTTCTTACCATGGAAGACATGTAATTTTGTCAGAAGGCTATGCTATTTACAGGCCATATTTGCACATAGCCAACTTGATAAGACCTTTTCCAGTGAGATCTCAGTGTTGTCCTCCAATAAGGAAGTGTGGATGGCACCAGGCTTTACCATGGTGGTACTGAAGTCTGTTGACATGGCTTCCACAACTCCTGAATGTCATTCTATGACTCAGCTTATATGTGTTTTATAATACTTTAAAACAACACTTTTTTTTTAGAACCAGAATGTTTAACATTGAGTAGTTACAGAGAGAACAACAGGAATTCTCATAGTCTCTCCATAATATTACATATAAGAAATGTTTTTAATTTTCTTTCCCTTTATCTAGGTGTAAATTGTGCTGTGGCAAAGTATTTATCTTTTTATGTAGTGCAAACACTGGCCAGATTATTTTTCAAAATTCCAATTTGGTTTCCTCAAGCAACTGCCTGGTCATTCCAAGCTGTGTGCTGGAATGTTGTCTGTTTTGTTTTTTTGTTTTTTGTTTTTGTTTTTGTTTTTGTTTTCAAAATAAAGAATAAAACCTGCTAGCAATTATTTTACTAATAATCTACCCTTATTGATAAAGAAGTTTGTACCTCAAGAATGTAAACTTAATATATCCTTACTATATATTAAAGTAAACTTACTCTACCTTTTGTCTTGACATCTTTTTCTATGTGTTGTGCCTGTCAAACAACATTGTAGACACAATTTTGAAAACTTTGGAGCCTATACCCTTCATTAATATCCCTAGCATTCCTGTTTTGGTCACACATTTACTTCATAGGTTACACAGGCAAGATAAGGGAGTGAAAGTCGTCAGTATTGCACATTCATCTAGAGATGCTAAAGAAGATCTGGGTACTAAAGATAGCCTGTCAGGCTCCATAATTCAAAATTAGGACCTGACCTTAAAGAAAAAGTTTATAAAGAAGTCTGCTTGGGGCGCCTGGGTGGTTCAGTCGTTAAGCGTCTGCCTTCGGCTCAGGTCATGATCTCAGGGTCCTGGGATCGAGCCCCACATCAGGCTCCCTGCTCCGCAGGAAGCCTGCTTCTTCCTCTCCCACTCCCCTTGCTTGTGTTCCCTCTCTCGCTGTGTCTCTCTCTGTCAAATAAATAAATAAAAAATCTTTAAAAAAAAAAAAAAGAAGTCTGCTCAATTGTTAAAACAAGAGCAAAGAGGCCAGTTAAAGAAGAGTATCTAAACCATGGCTACATTATTAACCAGAGGAAAATGCTTTCTAATAACCACAGCAGAAAATAACATTAGGACTCTTAGAAAGTCTAAGCTTCAACAGAACTGAGGAATCCTTACTGCTTTTACAGTTTCTAAGCTATGAAAAACACAAAAGCATAATGAGAATCATCCCTACAGGCAACTGGTTCTGCCATGTAAATAAAATACAGACCAGTTGGTTTATTTTCTTTCCAGAACAGGAGCTTAACATTCAATTATTTTAACAGTCATAATTTCCTTCAGTGCTACTG
The DNA here is from genome assembly GCF_004348235.1 of Phoca vitulina. Lineage (NCBI taxonomy): Eukaryota > Metazoa > Chordata > Mammalia > Carnivora > Phocidae > Phoca > Phoca vitulina. The sequence continues at coordinate 1,285,658 of NW_022589819.1, forward strand.
CTGGTATTAATTGCAATATCCTTAAACGTTACCATGTTCTTTCCAATGATAGTTTTATGACCACATCACTTTAGATCATCAAAAACAAACTCCTTATTGTGCTTTTATATGGACAATTCACTGGACTGTTTACATAAAGAGGTTTCTAAGGTTTCTCTAGTTGCCCCCTCTATTACAGACAGAGTCACTACCATGACAAAGATTTAAGCTATTAAGTGAGTTTTAAAATTCTAAATAGGTTCTCAAGAATGTTCAAGTTGTTCACAAAATGTTGGGAGAAATTTGTGACATGCTGTGATCTTTGGCACACCTCTGGCAGATCACTGTTATATATCACCCAGGAATTCTAAATATTAAAAATCTTGGGAAAGTGAAGAGATATAATCAAACTCTCCACAGATTTCCTAACCAAGAAATGTTGGAATTTGAAACTGTACAAATTTTCCCAAAAACGAAATCAGGAAACTTGGCACAATTCAGGTTGATCTCATGGGGCATAAACTAATATGATAGTGCCCTCTGTATTTTCACAAGATTTGAAATTTATACCCAGGTAGAACCTGGGAAAACTTCCAGAATTGCTGTCTGATATGGTCTCCAAGGAGTTCAATGAAAATGTTCTTAAAATACTACACTGAAAATACCTAGGTGACCCAGCAACATTTGGGCAGAGATACATTGAGTTCCAAGAGAAAGCAGGTTGCTGCAATTCAGTTTATATGGTGCTCTCTAGTGGTCGCTGCCCAGACTCAACAGAGAGTAAACCTCAGCTTTCCATCTACCCTGACCTGAAAGATGAAAAATGTCCTTCATAGGCATACCATCACTTCTAACTGTGTCTGAATGTTAAGTCCAAGCCCCCCACCACACACACAAATTGCCTGTAAGATTGACAGTAAGGTAAGGATGAGAGGTTCTGTAGCTTATGAAGCCTTAGGTAAAAGGAAACCTTTTGTAGATGTACCTGAAGAAGCATCTCTGGGTAACAGCTCCTCTGGAAAGTCTGTAGTTGAGAGTTGTGTTTTAGTATCATCTTCAATTTATTTTCTCATTTCAAACACGAAGCCCTGGAGATATTTTGATCATGTTTTTGTTATAAAACTGCCCAAAAGTAACTGCGTGATGATGTTCTGATCTTTTTACTGTAGCAGATGTGGCAAACATGAAAAGAAGCAGCCACTAAACTCAAAGGCAATTTTGTTACCATTCATTATTATAGCACCATCCCCCAAACAGAAGCCATGAGGCATCTCAGCGGCATAAAAAGCTCACTACATAAAAATCCTACAGCCATATACAATCACCACTCAATAGAAGGTGCAGAATACCACTGTGTAACCATGGTAGCCATCAGCTGATTATGGGTCAATAGTCCCTCTGGTAAAAACTGAGTCTATGCCACAGCCAGCCAGCCAGCCAGCCAGACTCTAGCACTGGGTATGGAAGTAGTTGAAGAATCCTTCATGAGAACTGATGATGGTGCTTACCTCTTCTGAATATAGCTTCCAGAACTGATGAAACACCTATTCACACATGTAAGAAGCTCACAATATCCCAAGTAGTGTGAAAAGGAAAACATCCTAGACATACACCCTAGTAAAATAATAGAATATCTAAAACAAAGAGAGTATATTCAAAGCAGCCAGAGGGGAAGAGATGCAGGTTTTCTTATGAATGGATAAAGAAGATGTGGTATATATATATATATATATATATATATACACACACACACACACACACAATGGAATATTATGCAGCCATCAAAAGGAATAAAATCTTGCCATTTGCAATGACGTGGATGGAACTGGAGAGTGTTATGTTGAGCGAAATAAGTCAATCAGAGAAAGACATGTATCATAGGACCTCACTGATAAGAGGGATTCTTAATCTCAGGAAACAAACTGAGGGTTGCTGGAGTGGTGGGGGGTGGGAGGGATAGGGTGGCTGGGTGATAGACATTGGGGAGGGTATGTGCTATGGTGAGCGCTGTGAATTGTGCAAGACTGTTGAATTACAGATCTGTACCTCTGAAACAAATAATACACTATATGTTAGAAGAAGAAAAGAAGAAGAAGAAGAAGAAGAAGAAGAAGAAGAAGAAGAAGAAGAAGAAGAAGAAGAAGAAGAAGAAGAAG
>NW_022589819.1:1287802-1339922 GCF_004348235.1 Phoca vitulina
AGAAGAAGAAGAAGAAGAAGAAGAAGAAGAAGAAGAAGAAGAAGAAGGAGAAGAAGGAGAAGAAGAAGAAGAAAGAAGAAGAAAAAGATAGCAGGAGGGGAAGAATGAAGGGAGGGAAATCGGAGGGGGAGATGAACCATGAGAGACGATGGACTCTGAGAAACAAACTGAGGGTTCTAGAGGGGAGGGGGGTGGGAGGATAGGTTAGTCTGGTGATGGGTATTAAAGAGGGCACATTCTGCATGAAGCACTGGGTGTTATACGCAAATAATGAATCATGGAACACTACATCAAAAACTAATGATGTAATGTATGGTGATTAACATAACATAATAAAAAAATGGTTAAGACTATAAAAAAAAAGATGCAGATTTTCTTAAAAGTGAAAATTAAGCAAACTGCTGACTTTTCCAAAGTAATAGTGAAAAACAGAAAAAGTATGATGATGTTTTCATGGTCTTCAATAAAAATAATGGCTCACCTGAAATTTTAAACCCAGTGACTCTATCTTTCACCAGTGAGGAAAACATTTTCAAATGCACAAAAATCAAGATTATTGCCACTAATATATTTTAATGAAAAAATTTCTAAAGGATATAATTCAGGCAGAAGGAAAGTAACCCCAGATAAAGTCTGGGATGAAATGAGAAATGAAGAATAAAGGAAGTGGTAAATAAGTGCACCATTCTAAAATATATCAACTTAAAAAATAATTATAATAGTATCCTATAGAGGTGTTTGTTTGTTTGTTTGTTTTTGTATCTCCTTAGATTTTTTTTTAATTTAAATTTTAGGTAGTTAACATACAGTGCAATATTGGTTTCTGGAGAAGAATTTAATGATTCATTACGTACGTACAACACCCAGTGCTCATCCTAACAAGTGCCCTCCTTAATACCCATCACCCATCTAGCACAGCTCCACCAAATCCCTCCATCAACCTTGTTTGTTCTCTATTGTTAATAGTTTCTTATGGCTTGTTTCCCTCTCCTTTTTTTCTTTTCTCCCTTCCCATATGTTCATCTGTTTTCTTTCTTAAATTCCACATATGAATGAGATCATATGGTATTTGTCTTTCTCTGACTGACTTATTTCACTTAACACAATACATTTAGCGCCATCCACATTGTTGCAAAAGGCAGGATTTCATTCTTTCAATGGCTGAGTAATATTCCATTGTTTATATAAACTACATCTTCTTTATCCATTCATCAGTCGATGGACATTTGTGCTTCTCCATAATTTGGCTATTGCTGATAATGCTGCTATAAACTTCAGGGTGCATATATCCCTTTCAATCTGTATTTTTATATCCTTTGGGTAAATACCTAGTAGTTCAATTGCTGGGTCGTAGGGTAGTTCTATTTTTAATATTTTAAGGAACCTCTAAACTGTTCTCCAGAGTGGCTGCCCCAGTTTGCATTCCCATTAAAAGTCCATGAGTGTTCCCCTTTCTCTGCATCCTCACCACCTGTTGTTTCTTGTGTTAATTTTAGCCATCCTGACTGGTGTAAGATGGTATCTCATCATGGTTTTGATTTGTATTTCCCTGATGATGAGTGATGTTGAGCATCTTTTCATGTGTCTATTAGCCATCTGGATGTCTTCTTTGGAAAAGTGTCATTCATGTCTTCTGCCCATTTCTTAACTGGGTTTTTTGGTTTTTGGGTGTTGAGTTGGATAAGTTCTTTGTAGATTTTGTATACTAACCCTTTATCAGTATGTCAATTTCAAATATCTTCTCCTATTCTGTAGGCTGCCTTTTAGTTTTGCTGTTTGTTACTTTTGCTGTGCAGAAGCTTTTCATCTTGATGAAGTCCCAATAGTTCATTTTTGCTTTTGTTTCCCTTGCCTGTGGTGATGTGTCTAGTAAGAAGTTGCTACGGCCAAGGTCAAAGAGGTTTCTGCCTCTGTTCCCCTCTAGGATTTTGATAGATTCTTGTATCACATTAAGGTCTTTCATCCATTTTCAGTTTATTTTTGTGTATGATGTAAGAAAGTGGTCCAGTTTCATTCTTTTGCATGTTGCTGTGCAGTTTTCCCAACGCCATTTGTTAAAGAGACTGGTTTCTTTTTTCCATTGGATATTCTTTCCAGCTTTGTCGAAGATTAGTTGACCATAGAGTTGAGGGTCCATTTCTGGGCTCTCTATTCTGTTCCATTGATCTATGTGTCTGTTTTTGTGCCAGTACCATACTGTCTTGATGACTACAGCTTTATGATATGGCTTGAAATCTGGAATCATCATGCATCCAGTTTTCTTTCTCTTTTTCAGAATTGCTTTGGCTATTCAGGGTCTTTTGTTGTTCCATGCAAACAAGGAAGATATGGATAAATTCCTAGAAATATATAAACTACTGAAACTGAAACAGGAAAAAATAGAAAACTTGAACAGACTGGTAACCAGCAAAGAAATTGAATCAGTAATCAAAAATCTTCCAACCGGGGCGCCTGGGTGGCTCAGTCAGTTAAGCGGCTGCCTTCAGGTCAGGTCATGATCTCAGCTGTTCTGTCAGATCTCCCTGCTCAGTTCTCTCTCTCTCCCTCTACCCCTCCCCCTGCTTGTGCTTTGTCACTCTCTTTCTCTCTCTCTCAACTAAATAAATAAAATGTTTTAAAGAAAAATCTTCTAACAAGTAAAAGTCCAAGGCCAGCTGGCTTCCCAGGTGAATTCTACCAAACATTTAAAAAGAGAGTTAATGTCTATTCTTCTCAAATTGTTCCAAAAAATAGAAATGGAAAGAGAACTTACAAATTCATTCTATGAGGCAAGTATTATCCTGATACCAAAGTCAGATAAAGGCTCCACTAAAAAGGGAAAATACAGTCCAGTGTCCCTGATGAACATGGATGCAAAAATTTTCAACAAAATACCAGCAAAATGAATCCAACAATGCACTGAAAGAATCATTCACCACAATCACATGGGAGTCATTCCTGGGCTGCAAGGGTGATTCAAGATTCTCAAATCAATCACTGTGATATGCCATAATTAATCAAAGAAAGGATAAGAACTATATGATCCTCTCAATAGATGCACAAAAAAGCATTTGGCAAAGTACAACAAATGTTAATGATAAGAACCCTGAACAAAGCAGAGATAGAGGGAACATACCTCATAATAACAAAGGTCATAAATGAAAGACCCACAGCTAATATTCTCAGTGGGGAAAAAACAAGAGCTTTTCCTCTACAGTCAGGAACAAGACAGGGATGTCTGTTCTCACCACTGCTATTTAATGTACTGGAAGTCCTAGCCTGAGCAATCAGACAACAAAAGAAATAAAAGGCATCCAAATTGGCAAGGAAGAAACCAAACTTTCACTATTTGCAGATGACATGATACTCCATATAGAATACCCAAAAGACTTCACCAAAAAATTTTTAGAACTAAGACATGAATTCAGTAAAATCACAGGATACAAAATCAAAGTATAGAAATTTGTTGCATTTCTATACACCAATAATGAAGCAGCGAAAAGAGATCTCAGGAATCAATCCCACTTAAAATTGCATTAAAACTATAAGATACCTAGGAATAAACCTAGCCAAAGAAGTAAAAGATCTGTATTCTAAAAACTATAAAACACTGATGAAAGAAATTGAAGGTGACAGAAAGAAACTGAAGGTGACAGAAAGAAATGGAAAAACATTCCATGCTTACAGTTTGGAAGAACAAATATTGTTAAAATGTCTATATTACTCAAAACAATCTATACATTTACTGCAATCCCTATCAAAATAGCACCAGCATTTTCACAGAGCTAGAACAAACAATTCTCAAATTTGTATAAAACCACAAAAGACCCAAATAACCAAAGCAACCTTGAAAAAGAAAAGCAAAGCTGGAGGCATCACAATTCCAAACCTCAAGTTATATTACAAAGCTGTAGTGATTGATATAGTATGGTTCTGCCACAAACACAGAGACATAGATCAATACAACAGAACAAAATACTCAGAAATGAACCCACAACTCACAGCCAATTAACCTTCGACAAAATCAGAGGGAATATCCAATGGGAAAAAGAAGTCTCTTCAACAAATGGTGTTGAGAAAACTGGACAGTCACATGCAGAAGAGTGAAACTGGACAACTTTCTTACACTATACAGAAAAATTAATTCAAAATGGATGGAAGACCTAAATGTGAAACAGGAAACCATAAAAATCCTAGAGAAGAACACAGGCAGCAACCTGTTTGACATCAGCTGTAGCAACTTCTTAGTAGACACATCACTGGAAGCAAGGGAAGCAAAAGCAAAAATACAGTATTGGGACTCCATCAAAATAAAAACCTTCTGCACTGCAAAGGAAACAATCAGCAAAACTAAAAGGCAACCTATGGAACGGGAGAAGATATTTGCAAATGACATATCTGATAAATGGTTAGTATCCAAAATATATAAGAACGTACAAACTCAACACCCAAAAAACATATAACCCAGTTAGGAAATGGGCAGAAGATATGAATAGACATTTTTCCAAAGAAGACATACAGATGGCCAATAGACACATGAAAAGATGCTCAACATCACTTGTCATCAGGGAATTACAAATCAAAACTACAATGAGATATCAGCTCACAGCTGTCAGAATGAATGAAATTAACAACAGGGATGCAGGCTGTTGGTGAGAATGCAAACTGGTGCAGCCACACTGGGAAACAATATGGAGTTTCCGCAAAAAGTTAGAAATAGAACTACTCTATGACCCAGCAAATGCTCTACTGGGTATTTACCCAAAGAATAAAAAAATACTAAGTTGAAGGGATACATGCACTCCAATGTTTGTTCCAGAATTATCAACAATAGCTAAACTATGGAAGGATCCCAAATGTCCATTGACTGATGAATGGATATATGTATATCACATCTTTATATATATATATAAATATATATGACTCAGCTATAAAAAAGAATGAACTCTTGCCATTTGCAACAACGTGGATGAAGCTAGAGAGCATTATGCTAAGTGAAATAAGTCAGTCAGAGAAAGACAAATATCATATGATTGTATTCATACGTAGAATTTAAGAAACAAAGCAAATGGTCATAGGTGAAAAAAGAGAGAGGCAAACCAAGAAACAGACTCTTAACTATAGAGAATAAATTGATGGTTACCAGAGAGGAGGTGGGTGGGTGCATGGGCTAAATAGGTGATGGGGATTAGGGAGGGCACTTTGTTGTGATGAGCACTGGGGGTTGTATGTAAGTGTTGAATCAATAAACTCTACACCTGAAACTAATATCACACTCTATGTTAACTAACTGGAATTTAAATTAAAACTTTTTTTAAAAAGATAGCAGATGAAAGAAAGTAAGTTTGGGAGAAAATATTGATAAATACAATAAAGCCAAAGATAATAGAATTACTGTGCATACCTTACCTTTAGCTCTGAAGTTTTGGGGGACTGAGTAAAAGAAGAAAATACAATGAATCATTAACTTTCTTGTATCTTATTAAGGAAAGCACATTGGTTATCCAATAGATAACTTTTATGCTTTCAATTAAAATTTTCATGGGTCTTTATTATGGCCACAATGAATAATATAGAAATGTTGAAGGGCCACACATCTGTTTTATAGAGGTGATAGAAACATCTAACAATGGTCATATGTTTTATTAACCCATGACAAAAGATTAGCATGTGAAATAAAAATGTAATTCAGTGAAGACATTTGACAGCATGTTCTATTTTTCCAAGGCTGTGATGAAGAGATAATTTTCTTCTATAAGGATGACATTTATTAAGGGTGTTATATTAATTTTAACATTACATTATACATGTATTGCCATATAGTTTAATGAGATACAAAACTAAACCTTGCAGTAAAATATAAATTTTAAAACATAATGTGATTGGGCTCCATGTCTGTGATTATCTTAATAGGTGGGTTAGAATCCTAATTAATACAGTATATGAACCTTGATTACAATGAAATATCTATAAGTGGGTGGGCAAAGCAAAACAAAGCAACTTACTTCTCATCCATTTTCCTGTATGTGATAATATTTTTCCTTCAGTTGAATAACATGTTTAGTGTTATATTTATAACTTTAAAACTTAACAGCCATAGAATTAAACTATATTAACATAGTGAATAAAATCAATTGAATCTTTTTTTAGGTCAAAAAGAGATAAATTCATTAAGAAAGAAATGCTAAAAGTAAAAAGTAAAAACCAAAAGAGATATTGTATATGACAACAAATACAGATGATAGAACTCTCCAAAATAAAAAGATAAGGCACGATGGATTTTAAAAACTAAGTCATATTTGCTCTACAAATGAGATAAAATGATACTGTCTTATTTTAAAAAAGAAAAGAATGACACAAAAACAAATTATAAAGTAAAGGAATATAAATGCAGTAAAAAGTCAATTTTAGCCAAAACAATAAATGTGACAAAAATTATAATGTATGTTAAAATGTATAAAGTAATATTATAAATTAATGTTATAGTAGTCATGAAAATTAATGATTTAGACAAAATTCTGCCAAAATATACATTTAAAATGCTCAGATATTTGGAAGTACTTGGCTGATGGATTATGGCTTCCTTTTAATTCATCATTAAAATTTTCTGTATGTTCACAGTTTCATTCCATGAACAGATGAAGAGATCAAAATGTTAATGTTTTCTTTTTTAAAAATCACATATCTCTATGATAGGTCAAGAGAACAGGAAAAACAAAACTTTAAATAATAGCATGAGGGCACCTGGGTGGCTCAGTTGGTTAAGCGACTGCCTTCGGCTCAGGTCATGATCCCGGAATGCCGGGATCGAGTCCCACATCGGGCTCCCTGCACAGCAGGGAGTCTGCTTCTCCCTCTGACCCTCCCCCCTTCTTGGGCTCTCTCTCTCTCACTCAAATAAATAAATAAAATCTTTAAAAAAAATAAATAATAGCATGATTGCAAATAATTTAAATGTAAATTATAATGTAGAGTAACACAATATCTATGACATATTTTTTATACGCAGAGAGACAAATTTCTCCTTAAGTTTTCATAAAATACAATATGGAACATCTATAAACCAGAATAAAAAACATAATACATTATAAAAGGGAATTGCATACATGTTCTTTGATCATGACTAAATTGTCCTGAGGGTGTATAATGTCTATATGGAAGACAACATTTCCTAAAATTGGATTGGTTAGATATTTAGCAAACAATTAATTCTAGTGCTTTTGAGTATTTCTCTCTATAATTTTTTTTATTGACTGCTTAGGTATGACATTTTGTGTTCATTAATTATCACAGTTAACTGGTGTCAACATTTTTCAATTTCAGTGAACCAAGGGACACTTTATCTACCTTTAAATTCCTTTTCTCTTCCACAATTAGAACAGTTTTCTTAAACATATACTCCGTAAACTGTGAGAGTCAGATCAAAGTTTGGTTCTTTGCAACTGTCACAGACAATTTACCAACTCAAGAAAAACAAGGAACATCTTTTACATCTATTCATGTTTTTCTCTGTTTATCGTTCTTGTTTTTCTGACACTCAAGTTTCCTGCTGTTATCATTTCTTTCCCATTTAAAGGCATTTCTTTAACCGTTCTTTTAGGGTAGGTGCTGTTGACAAATACTTCTGGTTTTCCTTCATCTGAAAATGTATTGATTTTCCCTTCATTTCTGAAGGATATTTTCCCTGGATGTTGAGTTCTGGTTGGATAGTTTCTTTCAGCACTTGAAAAATGTTGTGCCACTTTCTTCTGGACTCCATGGTTTCTGATAAGAAATATGCTGTCATTTGAGTTGTTTTTGCTGTATAGATAGATGAGAGTCACTTCCTTTGATTGCCTTCATGATTGTTATTTGTCTTTAGTTTTCAGGAGTTTGATTTTGATGTGTGTTGGTGTATATTTCATTAGATTCTGACCATGGGGAATGCCTTTTGACTGTAAATGGCTAACTGGCTGTCACAGGTGGGCAGTCCTATGGGAGGGGTCCACTGCTTGTTGGCTTTTTTCTTGCACTGCTTTGCACTGCAGGGTACTGACTATATAGAGAACTGCCTTGGCTTCCCACCCTAAAGTGTAATCTCACTAAGGAACAACCAGAGTCCTCCAAAATATTGGAAATTGCTAATCAGAGCTGGTATGAGGGTCACATATATGGGGCTAATGTCACACCAACGGAGAGTTCCCATAACAGGTGTTAGACTTCAGTGTACTTACCAACTCTACTCATGAACCCAGCTGCTGACTGTAAAGTGAATTGGCTAACATTTTCCTAAAGTCCCATCACATTAATTAAAGGTTGGGACATGCAAGTAACAACCCATGCCCAAGTATGGGCTATTAGATAAAAAATGCCAGGCAACGCCCTTAGAAGGAGGAAAGGGACACCTCCCTTACTTGATTGCTGTGTGTGTGGGTAGCGCTGGGACCACATGTTCTAACTGTGCACAATAGGGGCAACCTCCCTCAGAAAGACAAGGCTCCTCACAAAGGCAAGTGAGGTCAGAGCCTCTGATCCCTCTGCCACTGCAGAACTTGCTGCTGTTACACATTTTCCGCTGACCCTTGTACGTTGCCCCATATCAGATCCAAGGACTGGCCACTTTATCAAGTTGCTTGGCATAGTGTGGGCTAAGAAATTTCTCTCACTATAAAACATCATCTCCTTAAAATCAAATCTCCCACTCCACTTTGGCAGACACAGCATGTGTCAGGTCTCTTCACCTTTTAAAGACAACACATTCCACATGATTCCATTCTACTTAGCTTATTTATGTCATTACACTATAAGTAGCTTCTTTTCACTGGAAAGAACTTCAGCAAATTGCCTTCTGACTGGCCCAGCAAACCATACAACAGATTCTGCCCTTAGTCTCTCCAGGCTCAGACTTCTGAGTTTAATCACTGGCAACACCTGATTATACCTCATGGAGTCTGTGAACTAAGCATGGATCTATTCTGCTGCCTATGGGATTCTGGACCAAACATCTGCTCCAGACAGCAGCCCGGCCCATGCCACTTGAGTGCCACATCCTGACAGCTTTACAAACTCCCTTAGAGACAGAGGCATTAACTGGCTCATAGCCAAGACTACTTGGCACACAAGTCCCCTCCTGCCTTGGGTCAAGGATTCAACCCAGCAGGGGTTTGGCATGGCCACTGATGACTTACTGTTAAAATGGAAATGGTATCTTCAAGGAGAGCTAAACCTGTTGTCAAGAGACTTTTCAGATGACAAGAGAATGTGGCTTCCCTCATGCTCAGTCCCTAGCTCACTGACATTGAGGCGCATCTACTGGTACTCCCCACTGCTGGCCCCCAGCACTTTGGGAAGCACCATGGGAACAGCTGTCTAACATGGAAAAGGAGCTGGTGATCTTTCCATCATTGTCCACATAGCAGCCCACAGGAAGGCTGCAGTATGTCATCTTATAGAAGCATATGCCTAGTTGAAGGGGGTTCTCTGGGCTCAGCCCAACTGGCAGAGTTGGTGGTAGTGTGCCTGGCCCTACAATAGTCTCTAAGAATGAGGCTTCTTAAGCTACACATTTTTCCTGGCTCTTGGGCTGTGACAACGGGCTCAATCTCATGCAGACAATGGCAAAAGAATAATTTTTTAATGCAGGGAAAGACTATCTGAGCTGCCCTCATTTGGAAAAAAATAGTCAACTCCCACATGTCAGCTGTGGTCACTAATAACTGTACACACACACCAAATCACACCAGAAGCGTATTATATTAACATTGCAAAACTCCTTATCCAAATTATATGCTTTTCTCAAGGCCTCGCACAAGTTACCTCCCAGAGTAACAGACACAGCCCCAGATAAAACTATTGTTCCAGAGATGCCAAGCACACAGCAGAATGGTGTCATATCACGTCAGACCGCAGTAGAGCGACAGCACTCATTGACCGGGCATACCAGTGCGGAATCTCCCTACCCCAGCTCTAGCCAAAGTGATGGTAGAAAATAGCCCCCTTGACTACCAAACAAAACTCTGGATGTTTCCCTGATGGGGACATGTGCACTGGAGCTCTCGATCTTACTCAAGATGGAAAATTGATTTTATTGGGCTACTGCTGCCCTCTGCTGGAGCTACTACCTACGCAGTCATCGTCAATGGACTCCTGCTGGCCACTCCTTCCAGATCGTATAATCTCCTAACCACAGATGTGTTCCATCCATTTGGCCCACCGGACACCAGAGATTCAGATAAGATGACTATATTACTTTCCAAGTTGTTCAGTTGTGCACACTAGAACATGGAATCCTATGGAATTTGCACGTAGCTGAGAGGCCCCAAGCAGCTGGTCTTATAGAGAGGTACAATGTCCTAAAAGACATGATCTCAACTTTTTAAACAGTAAGTCTTTCCCCAAATGAACAGAAATTTTATCCCACGTTCTAATACTGCTTGATTCTCAGCTTTTGGGGCTCCAAACCTCACATACCAACAACCATTTCCTCCAAAAACTCCCTGGTAGTACTCACAGGGAACCCCCACTCCCTTGACATCACAGAGAATGTCATACACATCCACTTACTAGATGAATGTGCCCTTACCATTTTGATTTTCTGATGTCTTGCCATCTTCCATATGCTGGCATCTGACTGAGGGCAAAGAGTGCAGTGTGACCCTCTTACAATAGAGAGCCTAAGGGCATAAAGCAATACCAAATTCCTTAGAGATCATGATTAGACCTATTTATTGGCCCAGATGATGGTCCTGTACCAGCATCAAAGCTAAGGCCACCAGGTTTGCCACACTATGCAAGTTATAAAAGCTAATGAATATAAACCAAACTCATCAAAAGTTTTGCAGAAGATTGAAATTATAGCTCCAGGACACACAAGCGGAACTGTGTGGACCTCAGAGAGAAGAAAACTGGCACCTGGTGGATATTCCTGAATCTCTATGCAATATGCATGGAGTCCCCGCAAAGCTTGGTCATGGATGCTGCATGCTCCTTTGTGAGGTGCACCCCTGATGATCTGATGGAGCTCACTGAGACTGCTCACCTACTGGTAGAGCCTATACTTGTAGTTCTAAACTGAGTCATGCCTCTAGTACTTATACTCAGAATTAAACACCAGCCAGACACCCATACCCTTCATGGATCTCTTCCTGGAAAGGCCACCATCCCTACATTGGCCTCTGCCACCCCAGCACCACAACTCCACAGACAACATGACCCTAGCCCAAGGGCTCACTGTTAAAGATGATTATGCTTTAAATGGTCAGCCTTGTTGGGCAGAAGTTCAGGCCCCCTGTAGAGACTTCCCTAATGCGACAATGTGGAGGTGACCTATTCTTGAAGGACAGTGGTTAAAGACCTGGATCCCTAGTAGGTTTCCTCTGACACTGTCCCAGTGGGTTTATGGGATGCCTCCTTACAGCCAGGCTGGGTCGTAGTCTAGTCTTCCCACTCACATTTCCTGCTTGAGGTAGATTGAGAGGCACAGATTTCTCTGTGTATTTGACTAATGTAGTGTGGTTATTGCCTACATGTTCTGCCTTGCTAGGGCTGTCCTTCCCTGTTCCTTTGGGTAAAGAAAGCATGCTTTTTTAAGGGCATTTTTGTCTGTGCTTCTTGGTGTTTCCTGGTTTCCAGTTTCTCTAGTACCCACTCCTGGATATATTCATTAAAACACACACACACACACACACTCACAAGGAAATCACAACTATTTTACTGAGCAGTGTCAAGGTCTATAGCTAATCTGCTTTCTTTTCTCCACCTTTTTGAGTCTTCTTCTGTTTGTCTTAGCTGTACCAGTTGGAGGAATAGGAAGAATTATATCTACTCCGTCTTTTCCTAGAACCAGAAGTCTCTCACCGTAATATTTTAATATCTCTTTGACATATTTGAAAATACTAGGCACTTATCCTGGGGGTATTTATGATAGGTTTATTTAATGCAAATTAAATTTGGTAACAAAAAAAAAAGCTAAAATGGGGGGGCAGGTGGTAGTAGAGTAGAGGGACCCTAGGCTTGCCTCAATCCATGAATACAACTAGATTGCTGTCATCCTAAATATCCCAGAAATTGGCCTGAAGACAGCCAAAACACACTCCATAACTAAAAGTAGAGTAGAGGTCACATCAAAGAAGGTAGGAAGTGCAGGGAAATGGTTTGGGAGAGAAACAGACTGTGACTACTGTGGAGGGGACGGAACCGCAGTATCAGAGAAAGTTGAAAGACAGACTAACACACAAGGGAGCACACAAGGAAAATGAATCCTTATAGCAATTGGTGTGGAAAGCAAGAGGGCCCAGGATTCCTGAATTCCTGCAACTAGTGGGACTTAAAGCCTGAAGTTTTAAAGGTCAGGGCATGGCTGGGGTAGAAATCCAAATATATCACTAAAGAAAATCAGCAAGCCATGAAAGAGAGAAAGATAAGAAAGGATCAGAGAAACTTCAGAAAAAAACACAAAACAAATAACAAAATGACAATAAATACATATCTGTCAATAATAACTTTGAATGTAATGGACTAAATGTTCTAATCAAAAGACATAGGGTGTCAAAATGAATTAAAAAAAAAAAGTCCCATCTACATGCCACCTACAAGAGATTCATTTTAGACCTAAAGACACCTTCAGATTGAAACTGAGGGGACAGAGAAATATCTACCTTGCAAACAGATGTCAAAAGAAAGCTGGAGAAGCAATACTTAAATTGGACAAAACAGAGTTTAAAACAAAGACTGTAACAAGAGACAAAGGTGGACAGTATATAACAATAAAGAGAACAATCCAATAAGAAGATATAACAATTCTTACTATTTATGCACCCAACATAAGAGCATCCAAATACATAAAACAGTTAATAACAAACATAAAGGAATTGATAATAACCCAATAATAGTAGGGGACTTTAACAAACCACTTACTTACACTAATGGACAGAACATCCGATGAGAAAATTGTTCAACAAGGAAACAATGGCTTTGATTGACAGACTGGACCAGAGGGACTTACCAGATATATTCAGAATATGCTATCCTAACAGCAGAATACACGTTATTTTCAAGTGCTCATGGAACATTCTCCAGAATAGATCACATATTAGCCCATAAAACAAGCCTCCACAAATTCAAGAAGGTCAAAGTCATACCATGCATCTTTTCTGAACACAACACTATGAAATTAGAAGTCAGCCACAAGAAAAAAATCAGGAAAGACCACAAAGACATGGAGATTAAATAACACATTACTGAACAATGAATGGGTGAACCAGGTAATTAAAGAAGAAATTAAAAAGCATGTGGAAACAAATCAATGGTAAAAATCCCTAGGGATGCAGCAACAGTGGTTCTAGGAGGGAAGTTTATAGCAATACCTGCCTACCACAAGAAGCAATAAAAATCTCAAATAAACAACCTAACCTTACACCTCAAAGAGCTGGAAAAATAACAACAAAGAAAACTTAAAACTAGCAGAAGGAAGGAAATATTAAAGGTTACAGTAGAAATAAGTGATACAGAAACTAAATAAATAATAGAACAGGTAAATGAACCCAGGAGCTGGTTCTTTGAAAAAAAAAATCAATGAAATTAATAAACCTCTAGCCAGACTTATCAAGAAAAAAAGAGAAAGGACTCAAATAAATAAAATCAGAAATGAAAGAGAAGAAACAACAATCAACACCACAGAAATACACACAATCAGAATATAATGAAAAACTACATGCCAACAAATTGAACAATCTAGAAGAAATGGCT
This sequence comes from Phoca vitulina, assembly GCF_004348235.1. Classification (NCBI taxonomy): domain Eukaryota; kingdom Metazoa; phylum Chordata; class Mammalia; order Carnivora; family Phocidae; genus Phoca; species Phoca vitulina. The sequence goes on from NW_022589819.1 coordinate 1,301,507, forward strand.
AAATTCCTAGAAACATATAACCTACCAAAACTGAAACAGAAATAAGTACAAAATCTGAACAGACTGATAACCAGAAAAGAAATTGAATTAAAAAAAAAGAAAGAAAGAAAACTCCCAACACACAAAAGTCCAGGACCAGATGACTTCACAGTCAAACACTACCAAATATTTAAAGAAGAGTTAATACCTATTCTTCACAAGTTACCTCCAAAAATATAAAAGGAAGGAAAACTTCCAAATTCATTCTATGAGGCCAGCATTACTGTCGTACCAAAAGCAGATAAAGACATTACTAAAAAAGAACTACAAGCCAATATCCCTCATGAGCCTAGATGCAAAAATCTACAAAATACTAGCAAACTGAATCCAACAATACATTTTTAAAAATCATTCACAACAATCAAGTGCAATTTATTCCAGAGTTGCAAGGGTGGTTGAATACTTGCAAACCAACAACATGATACATCACATCAATAACAGAAAGGATAAGAACCATCTCAAAAGATGAAGAAAAAGCATTTCACAATATCCATTCATGATGAAAACCCTCAGCAAACTAGGTTTAGAGGGAACATATACATTATACCTCAATATAATAAAGGCCATTTATGAAAAAATCCACAGCTAACATCATCCTTAATGGGAAAAAACTGAGGACCTTTTCCCCTAAGGTCAGGAACAAAACAAAGATGTCCACTCTCATCACTTTTGTTTAACATAGCACTGGAAGTCGTAGACACAGCAATCAGACAACAAAAAGAAATAAACGTATCCAAATGGGTAAGGAAGAAGTAAAACGAACTATTTGCAGATGACATATCACTACATGTAGAAAACCAAAAGACTCCACCAAAAAACTGCTAGTAAAGTTGCAGGATACAAAATCAATGTATAGAAATCTGCTGCATTTCTATACACCAATAATGAAGCAGCAGAAAGATAAAATCAAAGAATCAATCCCATATGCAATTGCACCAAAAACAATAAGATACCTAGGAATAAACCTAAGGTATAAAACACTGATGAAAAAAATTGAAGACAACACAAAGAAATGGAAAGACATTCCATGCTCATGAATTGGAAGGATAAATATTGTTAAAATGTCTACACTATCCAAAGCAATCTACACATATTATGCAATCCCTAACAAAATACTACCAGCATTTTTCACAGAACTAGAACAAACAATCCTTAAATTTGTATGGAACCACTAAATGTCCCAAATAGCCAAAGCAATCTTGAAAGAGGAAAGCAAAGCTGGGGGCATCACAATGCCAGACTTCAGGATATATTACAAAGCTGTGGTGATCAAAACACTACGGCACTGGCACAAACATGGACACATAGATCAATAGAACAAAACACCCAGAAATACCCAGAAAACACATAAATAAATCCACAACTATGTGGCCAATTAATCTTCAACAAAGCAGGAAAGAATATCCAATGGGAAAAAAGACAATCTTCAACAAATGGTGTTACAACATGCAAAAGAATGAAACTGGATACTTTATTACACCATACCCCAAAATGATTTCAAAATGGATTAAAGACCTAAATGTGAGACTTCAAAACATTAAAATCCTAGAAGAGAACACAGGCAGTAACCTCTTTGACATCGGCTGTAGCAACTTCTTTCTAGATATGTCTCCTGAGGCAAGGCAAACAAAAACAAAAACCTATTGGGACTACATCAAAATAAAGTTTCTGCACAGGGAAGGAAACAATCAACAAAACTAAAAGGCAACCTACAGAATGGGGAAGATATCTGCCAATGACATATCCAATAAAGGGTTAGTATCCCAAATTTACAAAGAACTTATACAACTCAATACCCAAAAACCAAATAACTCAATTAAAAAATGGGCAGAAGACATGAATAGACATTTCTCCAAGGAGACATCCAGATGGCCAATAGACACATGAAAAGGGACACCATCATGGAAATGCAAATCAAAACTATAACGAGATATCACCTCACACCCGTCAGAATGGCTCAAATAAACGACACAAGAAACAACTGGTGTTGGACAGGATGTGGAGAACAGGGAACCCTCTTGCACTGTTGGTGAAAAAGCAAACTGATGCAGCCGCTGTGGAAAACAGTATGGAGGTTCCTCAAAAAGTTAAAATAGAACTACCCCTAGGATCCAGCAATTGTACTACTGGGTATTTACCCAAAGAATACAAAAACATTAATTCAAAGGGATACATGCATCCTGATGTTTATAACAACATTACCTACAATAGCAAAATTATAGAAGCAGTCCAAGTACCTATCAACTCATAAATGAATAAAGAACACATGGTGTGTGTGTATATATATATATATATATATATATATATATATATATAATGGAATATTATTCAGCCATTAAAAAGCATGAGATCTCACCATTTATAACAACATGGATGGAGCTAGAGAGCATAATGCTAGGCAAAATAAGTCAGAGAGAGACAAATACCATATGATTTCACTCATATGTGGAATTTAAGAAACAAAACAGATGAGCAAAGAGGAAAAAAGAGAAGGAGAGACAAATCAAGAAATAGGCTCTTAATTTTGGAGAACACATGTGGTTACCAGATGGGGATTGGGGATGGGTTAAATAGGTGTTAGGGATTAAGGAGGGCACATGTTGTGATGAGTACAGGGTGTTGTACGGAAGTATTGAATCCCTATATTGTATTGAAACTAATGTAACACTGTGCTTTAACTAACTGGAATTAAATTTTTTTTAAAAAAGCTAAAATAAAACAGCAGGCATGAGATTGATTATATTAAAGCTGTAAAAATATGCAATTTGTTTGAAAAATGTCTTATGAAATTGTACATATATTTATTTATAAGATAATACAATCTATATATGTAATATTTACACATCCCCAATGGATACACACACACCATTCACGTACACACATATGTATACAAAAATAAAAGAAATAAAATGAAAACTGTTTATATATCAAGAGCCAGGGGATGTACTTACATTGAACATTCAGAGTCACATGATTACCCTGGCCACACTTGGCCCTCAGATTCACTCAGTAGGATGACAGATAGGAATCAAAGCATGCCAAGGGGACAGCATTGGATGTTTCTCTTCAGTGGGAAATATTCTTGAAAAAGTCCATAATGCAGTCCAGGAGCTAGTCTCTGCCCGCCCCATCCACAAGTGACAGTTTAGGTTACAGGGAGATGAATTTACACATATGGGAGTGGAGTCTGCCCTGGCTTAGCCTCCTCATCTCCCTTGGAGCCAGTCCCTCTAATAACACCTCCATGAGCATAACTTTCAGACCCAGTTACAAGGGGTCAGAGATGCCCATGGTGGGTTCCCACCATTTGCTATCATTCATCAAGTATTCCTCCCAGGCAAGATACAAATTACCAAGCAAAGGCCATTTTTACCACAGGCAATTTTGTCTAAAAATCCAGCTGACATTCTTCCTTTATCAGATTTCCAAAAAACAACTAGAAAATTAGCCTAAGATTAAATTTGTCAAGGAGAAGTAGAAAGGGTGTTAAACATTTACCCATAGGAATCAAAGTGATTTACAGTTAATTTCTCTGTTTTTAAACATCGTTTTATTTTCCAAATTATAATTTAAATCTAAAACAAATGAATACTCATCAACAACAAAAAGGGAGAAACAGACTCATAAATATAGAGAAAAAACTAATTGTTGCCAGAGGGGAAGGGCATGGGGGTATGGGTGAAATAAATGAGGGGAATTAACAGGTACAAATTCCAGTTATAAAATAAATAAGTCACAGGGATGAAATTTACACCATAAGGAGTATAGTCAGTAATATTGTAATAACATTGTGTGGTTACACATGGTAACTAACTATACTTCTCCTGGAGAGCATTTCCTAATGTATATAATTGTCAAATCACTATGTTGTACACCTGAAACTAATATACATTGTACCGAGAGTTCAATTAAAATTTTTTAACTAAAAAATATTCAAAATTCCGCAACAAACAGGTTATTTTTTAAAAGGACATTCTATCTTGTGTGCTTAACCAAAAAAAAAACCCCAAAAAATCAAAAACAGAAAACATGGGGATACTTAGTATAAAAAGACTTTAAAGATTTTAAATTGCAAATCATTTAAACAACCTAATTACATCAAGCACACCTGGGAATTTTTCAGTATGTACATGTGGAAAATACTAGTTAAGGTTTCTTGAATTAAGATCATTGACCTTTCACAAGCCCTCTGAATACTAGGTCAAAATTTGAAAAGAATTAAATACTATTGACCACAAGAGGGAAGCCTAGTACCACTTTCATTGTGCATTAGACAAAAAAAAAAAAAAAAAAATGGGAAAGATGTTTAAGAACATTTGAAATATTCACCTATAAGCACAGTGTCAAGAGAAAACGACTGTCTTACCCTCCTGAGACTGCATTTCTTTTTGGAGTGACTTTAGTGTTTTCAATGGTCTTATTCTTGGCCCCACATATTATTGGCTACAGGGTTCAAGACTTGTTTGAGAATACCACTGTGCTCACTTCCTACGTGGGACCTTGAACTAAAGACTTTTTTAAGACCCAGGTCTCTTGGAACAAATTGTTAATTTAATTATTACCTAGAGGATATGATGGTATGATTTTATATATCCATTATTAGTGGTATTTTTAATTGGTGAGGGAGAAAGAGTGTACCAAAAACCGTTTCAGTAAAACCAGTAACAATCCTCTATTTCTCTCCTTTCTTTCTACCTTAAAAGTTTTAAAGTTCAAAAGTAACCTCAGAAATCCAAGGTATGTTAGGTTATTCTATATCTTCACTCCTGGTTTTTCTAAAACATTTCACAGCATAGAGCACTCCTCATTATTATCCCATCTGTTCTTGACGTGCCATTTACCCACTCCTGTTCCCCCCTGCCCTATTGTAATCACGAACATTTCCCGCTCACACTCCATGCTGGACCCACGTCACGCTCCCCGCACACAAGAGGCACGGCTCCCTCACAACTTCTATTTTTGTGTAAAAATGTCCTTCATCCAATTATGACATTCAGACGACTTGAGACCTTAACTTAGTATGTTTTTTAATCATTTTCTAGCACTTTACCTTAAGGTAAAGTCCAACAGCGGGCCTAGTGATTCATTCTTCACTTTCTGAACTTTTCATCTTCATGCTTCCTGTCCCTTCTTAAATTCTCTGAGAGAGATTTGCATGTTTAGAAACCAGCTCCTTGGCTATAATTGCTGACCAAATACATTAAGTGAATCATCTTCAAGTTTTAGTTTCTTACCGTCACTCACACCCATTAGAAAAGAGGGAAGAATGAAAGGGGGGAAATCGGAGGGGGAGACGAACCATGAGAGACGATGGACTCTGAGAAACAAACTGAGGGTTCTAGAGGGGAGGGGGCTGGGGGGGCAGGTTAGCCTGGTGATGGGTATTAAAAGGCACGTTCTGCATGGAGCACTGGGTGTTATGCACAAACAATGAATCATGGAACACTACATCAAAAACTAATGATGTAATGTATGGTGATTAACATAACATAATAAAATTTTTTAAAATGTAAAAAAAAAATAAAAGAAAAATAAAAAAGAAAAAAAGAAAAGAGTAAGTGTCGGAAAGGATGCTCTCCAAACAGTCTAATACTCTGCAGACATGAGCAGAGATCACGCTCAATGGGTCCACATTTCTACAGAATGTTGCACAGCCCAGAGTAATGGTGGCAGGAATGAGTCATTTCTGAAAACCGAGCCCCTAAATTCCCTCCTGAGTAAAGGAAGAATCCCCATGGAAAGCTGGCTACGGTCCTCTGAAAGAACAATCTTCAATGCTCAGCAGCTTTATGTGGCACACGCCCCACGAGTGGATGTGTTTTGTCAGCTTAGCAGTATGCGAACACTGTAATGTGAGTACATCAACAGCGCACAGACCTAGCTGATCCCTCGAGTACCAATTTTCCTCTAGGAACAAAGCAGGAGACTTAAGAGTTTGGAAGAAACTCAAGTTTTAACAGACCCTTGTGTTATGCTTACTCTAAAAAGAGCCACGTTATAAGCCTAATCTTCTCGATTACTCTGGAAAAAATTCAGGTTGAGAAACATAACTCACATTGCTAGTTCTATGTTCATTTCTTTCACTGTATTAAAGTTATGGTATATGTGCCTAATAGTGGACAAGGCTGTGGTTTTTATACATCTTCACATAACATGTATATTTAATGTCTATCTTCTTTCCTCAATTTTACCTAAGGGGACTTTAATACAGACACATCTATGGACTTATGAAACTATTCCTTACCTGTTTTGTGGAATTTTAAAGTGAGAAAAATATGTTTCCATTATTCTCTTTCCACTGACCAAATGGTGGTCAGAGAGTTGAGGAGAGAGCATATTCGCAATACCTGTGGATAGATCTGGGCTTAGTTATGAATTCTATCCTCTACCTCCAAAGTATGTGGGAAAGGGAGGAATTTACTTGCCTGGAACATAGTGAAATTATTTTCTGGGAGGCCCAAGAGTTTGCTTTACCTGCCAGGAACCTGGGTGGCTGAGGACAATGGAATTTGCTCTTGATCCCACCCAGGAAACCTAGAGGGCAGGGCAGATGGACCTGTTTGTTGGTGGTAGATCCAGGAAAGGGTGGCCATGTTGGGAACGGTCTGCACTCCCAGAGTTGTAGGCGCAAAGGACCTTTCAGTGTCTCCTACACACCAGACATAGGCCATGAGGGAATTTGAAGGGCCTGAAAAACCTGACACAACAGAAAATCTCTGCGTTGAACACCATCCAGTCCCAGAGAACACACATTATTTCCACTAAGACATTTCCTGCCTTTTCCTCTTCCTCCCTCTCTCTGAATCCACCCCAACTAGAATGTGAGTAAGAAGAAGCACACTCACCTCTGCCTGCAAAAATTTCCAGCAGGGAATAGAAAAGGATTTATCTTAAATCAAATTGGGACAATTGATAATTACATTGTTCCAAACAATCTAATAGCTGAATTCAGATATGCTTGTGCAACTTACAGGAATTTTAGAGTGGTCTATTCATTAAGATTTAATTAATAATCATGTGGTATGCTATAATGCCTATACAACAAGGACAACAGTTCTGCCGATGAGTGTGTGTGTGCGCACATGCGAATATATCTGTATGTTCTTATTCACAGAGACTACCCAAGCAGAGAAGGGGGATTTCACAACCCCAGGGCCTGTAAGAAACAAAACAAAACAAAACAAAACAAAACAAAAAACACCTCAGACCTTTCAGACATCAGGTTTCAAGTCCAGGTAAAGAAAGAACAAATCAAATTCACAAACTGTCACTCTCCCAAGTTAGAGATGAACCCAAACACCCTGGTCCCTTTGTTCACACAGAACAGGTTAAGAAGGCCCATGACCCCACCACTCTAGCACATTTGTTGATATCAGCAGTTGATGCTTTTCACTCTGATAGAAATTTATTTCAGCAAGACTAGCTTCTGCTGGCTCTCAAGATGGGAAGGAGAAATGAAACAGAACAAGTAAAGCTTCTTTTTTTTTTTTTTTTTAAAGATTTCACTTGTTTATTTGAGAGAGAGAGAGAGAAGGAGAGACAGAGAGCATGAGAGGGAGGAGGGTCAGAGGGAGAAGCAGATTCCCTGCTGAGCAGGGAGCCCAATGTGGGACTCGATCCCGGGACTCCAGGATCATGACCTGAGCTGAAGGCCGTCGCTTAACCAACTGAGCCACCCAGGTGCCCCCAAGTAAAGCTTCTTATATGGAGATTTGGGGAGGAAATGCCTGGATCAATATCCCTCCCACCGCCCCCCAGCACTGATAGGAAGTTCTGAGGGCTACAGGGAAAAAGGCAGGTAGGGAAGCAAAGGAAGGAGCTGGAGGTTCTCAGAATACAAACCACACAAACCTGAAGTGAGGTCCCAGACGTGACCTGGGTCCATGTGAAAGCTATCCATTTCCAAGGCCTCACCAAATACCCCAATTAATATTCTCTCTGGTTCTAGGTTTGCCACTGTGGAAGGAGCCTGAGTGAACCATGGTGGACATAAATAGATGATACAGATATAGGATATCAAGATATAAATATATTTTCATTTAACAATTTAAAAATTTTGCATTAGCACAGTGCCTGGGTGACTTAGCTGGGGAAGTATCCGACTCCTGATTTTGGCTCAGGTCATGATATCAATATCCTGGGATCGAACCCCATGTCTGGCTCCCTGCTCAGCATGGAGTCCACTTGAGATTCTCTCCCACTCTAACTCCGCTTCCTTCCCTCATGTACATGCTCTCTCTCTTTCCTTTAGTTACAAATAAATAAAATTATTAGCTTGTCTTCTCTGTACCACAGGGAATATAAGTAAGAGTATTACATTCCCCAGACTCTCCTTGCCCCAGGATCTGGACGTGGCCTACACACCACCAGTAAAAGTTAATATTATGAGATTTGGGGGGTGGCAGGTAGGCTGAAGCCATCTCGTGCAGTGGACACGGGGCGTCACAGACAGGAGTCTTGGCAACAGCCCTGTGTTGCCAACACAGTCCTCTTCCTGGGGCTCTAGAGGAGCTGAGATGTCCACAGTGCCTTCCCACAGGGTCCTGACCCCTTAGAGTAAGGGGTCTGCGCTGACCGGGGCTCCCCCAGGCTTCTAACACTTTAAAGGTATAATTCCCTGTAATACAGACGAGTTGTAACAAACAATTCTATGTAGAGTGTCTCACAGGATCTTCTCTTGTCAGACTGAACTCTGACTAGTACAGTGGCCACTCACCATTTGACGTCACTGCTCAGACCTCACTCAGGTGCCCTCAGAAATCCCCTCAGACATAGGAAGTTAGAGTATAGGGACAGGGAACCATGAGTAGTGTCTGGATAGGAACTTCTCTCTTGTCACAGGGAAAGGGAAATGAAAGTATTTTCTAAAGATCCCAAATTTGGTAATCTCATGAGGAGAACCAATCAGTGTTTTAGAACTAAGCCATATCATAAGTTGCTGAGCAACACCTTGGGTTGAAGGTGCTGTTATGACAAGTAAAATATTTTTTTGTAAAGTGTCTCTGAGTTTATTCACTGAGCAACTTATAAGAACCAGGCATTATGACAACCAGCAAAGGGCAGGCATAGAGAAATTATACTTGTTTTTTCCTCTGAAAGAGGAGACGACAAGCCTAAATCATAGGACCAGACTCTCAGCAGAGACTGATACTGTAGACCTCTCATCTGGCGCATTCCTTTGCCTCCAAGAAGTGTATTCCTTAACAATCTCAGGGCAAAACTGTGCTGTGGGTCTCTTCCAAGTGGTCTAGAAGTCAGTGTCAGAGAATCTTCAAAGCCCTTAGATGTGATCAGATAATCCATAATGTATAGGGGTTTTTTCCCCTCATGATTTGTGAGGGCAGCTGTGGGGCAGGATAAGATCTCAGCACAACAGTGTAGAAAATCCACCCTGAGCATGTGTCATGACTGATATCAAACAGTGAACTCACCATCTGAACAGCGGCCTCGCCGCCAGGTCTCTCTATATTGGAAGTATTCAGATTCCAGCCCTCTCTGTGTGTGGTTTAATTTTCCTTTCTACTGTACTGTATGGTCAGAAACATGAGGGTCAGAGTGTCTTAACTTTCAGTTTTCTCAATGATGAACATCAGAATAAATTCTTAGGATCAGAACTTCAATGATTTATGACATGGGGAGAACTTTCAGAATGTTATGACATGAGGAAAGTTATGGTAAAGCCCTCCTGCAGGTTATTATCTCTATTGCTCCCAGTAAAATAAGCTCTGCCCAATTTAGTCCACCCTATTCGTCGATCTGAGTCCTCACATGAGGTGTGTCCCCAGCGGTCTGCTCCAATCTCTGGTCATATTTAAGATGGTAGGGATTACAGTCCACTGTTTCCAGTAACCACTACCTATGGCGTCTCTACCATCCTTCCCCAGCTAGGGGAGTGTTGACACTCAGAGTTTCTCCTCTGATGTTCTCTCAATATAGCACAGTGCCAGGGATGCCCAGCTCTTGGGCCGAGTTGGCCATCTGGGAGTCTAGGACAGTGGAGGACAAACCTAGAGCAATAAGAAGCTTCTGACATGCAGCTCTGTCACCCACTGCTGCAAGTATCAGGCATTCCCCATAGCAGGACAATTTACCTTCTCTTTAGATGGTTTATTATTCCTTATTTAAACTCCCCAGCTGTCACAGCACAAAGGAATGACCTGTCACTACCTCTCACTTTTGAATATTTCCATTCATTCTATCCTCACTAGTAAGCTTCAAGTACATCTCTTTCTAGAACTTGGGCTGGGATGGGAGAGTCTGTGAGTGACTTCCCAGCCTTCTCAAAAACATGATTTTCTGTGTTTTTATTTGGTTGCATGTTTATTTGATTGTTTAAGAACTTTACTTCTTTAATGAGTGAAGTAATTCTGTTCCCGAACCATTTAAAGAGCCCTTTCCTTAGTAACAGATGTGTCATCTCAGAAGTTCTTTCTGATTGGCTGGAGCTCAACTGATTTGAATTTTAATGTCAGATTCTATTCTCTTTTCTTCTAGTCTTGTCAGTTCTACCCCAGTCTTATGCTCTACTGACCCCCATTAAAGCCCCCAAGAAGAAAATGGCCATTAATGGAGTCATGGTGCTAGGATCTTTTATCATGGCTTTCCTGATGGGTCCTCAAGAATCCTGGGCTATCAAAGGTAGGTGCCTAGAGAAGCAAAACTAGGGATATAAGCTCTTAGAGCATTGGAGAGATGAATGGTGGACATTTGCAAAACAATCTTTGGAATGAAAGAAAAGTGTGACAGGTATTGTATGGTTATAAATCTGAAAGTATAATAAACTGTAGTCTGGAGGAGTTCTGTCCTTACCACAAATTGAAGCCAGTCACGTTTAGTTTAGAGGAACAAAAACTGAGTTCTATATTGACTAATACCATTGACTTTGAGAGAAACCAGACTTGAGGTGGGAAATATGTTCTGAGAAGCATTAACAAGTTACTGTCTGGGCTTCAATTTCTTTCTGGAAAATTAGTGCAATCAAAATTTTAAACCTCACAGAATTTTGTGGGGATTAAATGAAAAAAAAATATGAAAACTTCTCAGCTCCTGTACTTAGCTGAATGCACAATAGTTATTTTTTGGCATGTGAATCCTGTCAGCATATTTTGAGCACAGATACTATATTGAGGATCAGTACAGAAGAAAGTCCCCCCAAAGCAACAATCTACTCCAGGGAGGGGAAGGCCAGGTATGCTGATATGAATTGCATTATACACATATGTATACATAGCAAATAATTCTGTTACATATGTAAAATTAATGTCATCTTGTATGTCATTTTTATCTCCATTGAACAAAAAGAATTCAAAATTTTGTTTGATTCCGAAGTCCTAAAGCCACCCTCTAAACAGTGTTTCCCTCTTCTTAGAGCTGCAGTACCCTGAGAGATCCCCTGGAATTAAGGCTGCAGTGTACTTAATGCCTGGGAAAATACACTGAGTGAGCAATTCTCTTTAGGGAGCTGCTGCTGGATTTCCAAAGAGGGAATCGTTTCTCAGCTAGTAACCTGGAGCCTAACAGCTTCACAAGACTCTGGGATTTTCAGGCCTCATTTGTTTCAGTCCACCCTCTCTAACTTTGCCCCTCTACTTCTCCCCTCCCAGCTCTGTTCAACACAGATGTCCTGCACCTGAGCCTCATCTTCCCATTCCTCCCCACTCTCCATCACTCCTTCACTCATACAGCTCCACTCCATATTGTTCCCCCACACCTGCCCACATGTTTGTCTCACTTCCTGGGTTCTTCTTCCTCTCCCCGTCCTGGTTCCAACCTTAACTCTCTTCCCTGCCTTTTCAGAGGACCATGTGATCATCCAGGCTGAGTTCTATCTGACCCCTGACCCATCAGGCGAGTTCATGTTTGACTTCGATGGTGATGAGATTTTCCACGTGGATATGGGAAAAAAGGAGACAGTGTGGCGGCTGGAAGAATTTGGACATTTTGCCAGCTTTGAGGCCCAGGGTGCCTTGGCCAACATAGCTGTGGACAAAGCTAACCTGGACATCATGATAAAGCGCTCCAACCACACCCCGAACACCAATGGTACCTGCTGCACTCCTAGACATGGGAATCGTAACTTTGGAGTAGATGCTTCAGCTTGTTGTGTTACGTTACTGTAACTGACTTTCCCTCTCAGGGGCCCAACCTCGCCATAAGCAAGTCCCTACTTCTCATGCCACAGACTCAAGAACTTTACATGAGTTTGTTCCTTTCCTGATGTGCTCACATCTTGTCCTTGCCACCAACAGTCACTCACAGAGTCATTGCCCCAAATCTATGCTGGGGAAACCAGGAATGAAATTATCTCCAGGACCTAAAATATCCTTCTATATATCTTATACCACAACACTGGTTCCAGTTCATGGGGGAGAGTCTCAGAGATAGGTATCTGAGACATGGCATAGATGCTCAGGGCAGAGTTTGCCCTGCTTTTTCCGCTTCAGTGGGAGGAAGAGGGCCCAGCCTAAGCAGGGAAGGCTAATTTCTGTCCTTTGTCCCCAGTACCTCCAGAGGTGACTGTGCTCTCGAACACCCCCGTGGAACTGGGAGAGCCCAACACCCTCATCTGTTTCATCGACAAGTTCTCCCCACCAGTGATCAATGTCACGTGGCTTCGAAATGGAAACCCTGTCACCACAGGAGTGTCTGAGACAGTCTTCCTGCCCAGGGAAGACCACCTTTTCCGCAAGTTCCACTATCTCCCCTTCCTGCCCTCAGCCGACGATGTCTATGACTGCAAGGTGGAGCACTGGGGTTTGGACAAGCCTCTTCTCAAGCACTGGGGTATGGACCATCCTTCAATCTCCTTTCTTTTGTGATTTCCTCCCGTGATGCCTGTGTCTGGTGCTTTGGGACCCAGAGTCCCCTAACTCGTCCATAACAATTGCTGCAATTCCTATTCCTTGCCTTCTCCCATTATTCAGCTCCCCGCACTGTTCAATCTTCATTCCCTTAATTCATCATTCCTCTTATTTAGTTGATTAATAACTATTCTTTTGACTAAATACCCAACCTTTGGTTCTAAGTGCTACTCCGTACCACAGTCATTACTTCCACACTACACTCTATGTTATTTTTCCCCAGAGTTTGAAGCACCAACCCCCCTCCCAGAGACAAGAGAGAATGTGGTGTGTGCCCTGGGCCTGGTTGTGGGTCTGGTTGGCATTATTGTCGGGACCATCTTCATCATCAAGGGCATGCGCAAGGTCAATGCTGGTGAACGCCGAGGGCCTCTGTGAGGCACCTGCAGGTGGGTTTGATGTGATCAGAGGAAGACATAGATGGAGTTATCCAAGGGTAGGAGACAGAGTGGGGAAAAGGATATGTGATGCCTTTAAAGGAAAATGATAGGGAAGTTATAGTTCTTGATTTACCTTTGCTAGGACAGAATCAGACATTAACATCATCTGGTATCCCAAAGCTTCAAGGTCCCATATTCCTTCCCATACATGTGCACCTACATCACAACTTCAATCTTGGAAATCATCTCCACTACCTAAGACCATTGTTTCACATCAGATTTTTGAATCAGGTGATCTAGGAAAGCTTTGGGCACTTCCTGGTTTATGATTCCAGAGCCAGACCTTCAGTTCATAAACATTCCCAGAGTTTAGGTCACTTAGGGTTAGGGCAGATTCACTGCAGGAAATGAAAATTCTTTGAAGGCCAATGCAATTTTTGTTTCTCCAATCTGAAAAGTGGTGTTAAAACTTCTAAGAGGAGGTAAGCCATGGTCTGCTCATTCATGCTCATTTGGAGAGTAGGGGGTGCAGTTCATGTTGGAAAGGTTGTATTTACTAGACAGAGATCAGATGAATATTTAGAGACTTTTCCAAAGTCAAAGGATTAAGGGAGAAGAAGAAGGAATCTGGAAAAAAAGTGCTTTAAATACTCATCTTAGCTCTTTAGTAATTCTGTGTGTCCTGCTACAGGCAATGCAGTTTCCTAGAGAGAAGATCAATGAAGAAATTTGCTCTTCAACAGTTTTATAAACCTGGCAATACTCCAACTGTTCACCTCACTGAAGGCAACCATTCTTCAGCATTTTCCAACCCTTTACCTATTCTAAGAATGATGATGCCTTCCTGATCTGTCCAGACTCTGACATCTAGTTATTCCCAATTTGTTGCCCCTTCTTGGGTCTGTTTTCCTCCATTTTCTACCATCATTTTAATATCACCAGGTAATGCCTCTCGAATAGACCCCACAGGATCCTGTCTCTGCTATGGAACCTTGTGAATGTTCAATACAGACATCCCTTCTACACATTGCTTGGGTTTCTTCAAACTGTGATTATGACTTTTTGAACACAATAAACTGTTTGATGGGTCTGAGATTAATTTTTGGTATGTAAGCCTGTTCTTCACAGGGACTAGGGTTTAAATGTGATTCTTTCAGCTGAAATGTGTGAATGTCGAATATATGTGATACGTTCTGTAAGTAATCAGAAGTATTTAGGTTCATTAGGACTACACCTCATTCATAGTACCTGCAAGCAATCCAGTTGCTATGGTCCAGTCCCCCTATGGAAAACCCTAGAGTAGAGTTCATTTGTTGGGAGATCTCTATTTAGGATGGTTTCAGAATCTGGTTTTGGTTCTTGATCTCCAAGTCAATGATAATTCTAGATCCTTGGTAGAATGAATGTTAAAGCATTGGGTTTAGCCACACATAATGAGTGAGACTGATGATGGGGAGCAGACAGGAGTGGTGTGAGGAGCAGAGTAGAAGAGGATTTATATATGTTATAGGATTTACATACCAATGACATCCACTCCAGGTTTAATGAAAAATAGGATTGGACACTGTGGATCATCATTACCCATTTTATTAACATGGTCTTGGATGCCTGTTTTATTACCAGAAGAATGGTTTGACTTATTCTTGGAACAACCTTGTATTGAATATGTATCCCTGGGTTGAAAAACTAAGTAAAAAGTGGGAGGTTGGGCAGAACTTGACATTAAAATGGAATGAAAAAATGTTTGAAACACAGTGGGCTATTGCTCATTTATCTGTGAAACTATTACTTGAGATTTATTTCTAACTGGTTACCAGGGCCTACCCCAAACCATGAAGATCGATTAGCCTGACAGTTAGATAGAGTGGCAAATAAGGGGTGTTGAATGGACATCAACTTGGGCTTCATCTTACTGTACATTTACTAGCTGTGTGTTCTTTACTTAACTGAACTTACCTGAACTTACCTGATTCCTTTCATGGAAATACTGATGGCAGTTTTTACCACACTGAGTTATTATAAGAATTAAAGGAAAAATGCAAGAAGAGTAATCAGGTACCATACTCAGGGGTAATAGTATTGCAAAAATTATGAATTCCATTATTTTTTTGCAATATTTCTACAACCTGATGATAAAAATCTCAGAAAAGTGCAACCAAAGCAAAACACGAAGGGTGGCAGAATATGTCATCCCAAAATATGCTATTCTGGCATGAAGATTGTTTTGAGCTGATAAGGTGGTCTCAGTAATAAAATTGCTGTAATCACTTGTTGGCTAAAGGATTCTGTGCCATAGCAGGGACCTCCTTCTGCTTCTGCATCCACACCTCTGACATTACAGAAACTCAATTCAAGAAATTAACAAACAAGGCTTTTGGCTCAAACACACTAATACCAACTGCTCTGGTTCATGGAGGTCCTGACTTCCATCTCTAGGTATTCTCTTCCTGATAGTCATCATAAGCTGCGTTCTCTCAAGGGTCTCAAGCACATGCTCACACGGTCAGCAGTACATCGGATGGTCTCCCTACTTGGAAAAGCAGAAATGACATGAACGGGGAGGTGCAAACACCCTCCACAAACCTGAAGTTATAACCTGTGAGTTTCACAGGGAAACCAGAACAACTTAACCCTGATGGTGACTGAGAGTGGCACTAATAGCAAATTTTTGTTCAAAAACTCGTGTGTGCAAGGATGACCAAAAGGGGAGAATTGTTGGAGTAATTTCCCTAGGAGGCCATTAGACTGAGATGGCTCTAACATCTTGGCAACTTACATAAGCAAACTGAAGCCTGAGCCAGACTCAGTTCCTGTCTGTGCACTGGTATCCCAGCAAATTCACCAATAGCCAAATGGGCTTTCCAAGAAAGGCAAGTGAAGAGAATATAGCCAATCTGGGAATTTCCACACTCTGCTTCTGCGTCTGCTCTGTCAAAGCCTGTCTCCTAGCTCCTGTCACACAACTTTTCACAATTTTCATGTTGGCACTGCCAGGTTTGAATCATGTTCTCAAATAAACACTTGAAAATTGTCTTAAGCCTCAGTTTACCTTTTAACACCTTAAAGGACTTACTAAAAAATAGCAAGTTTCTGTACTTACGGCTTAAAGAATCAAAGCCATGTCTTCAGAAATTTGAAAATATGCACAGGTGTTTCTTTTATGTAGCTCCTATTTTTATTATAAAATAAATACATGTACAGTAGAGAATACAATAAAACTCAGACACATATGGAATAAAAAAGAAAATATCTATTTCCGCCCATGTAACAGACATGTTTTGAATACCTTTAAGAACCATTTTAAGTTCCCAGAAAAATTGGGCAAAAAGTACAAAGTTCCCGAATTTCCACATCTTCCCCGGTGCTCCACATACAGTTTCTCTTATCATTAACATTTGTCATTACATTTGTTACAACTGATGAACCAAAATTGATACATTATTACTTGCTGATGTGCATAGTGAGATTAGGGTTCACTCTTTGTATTATACAGATCTCTATAGTTTTGCCTTTTCCAGGATGTCATATAGTTGAAATCATACAATAAGTGCTTTTCTAGTCTAAGATAATTCTTTCATGCCGCAATATGCATTTAAGGTTTTACCACATCTTTTCAAACTTAATAGCTTTTTTTTTTTAATTGCTGAATAATACTTCATTGTGTGGATGTTCCACAGTTTATCCATTCACCTGCCAAAGGACACCTTGCTTGTTTTTCCAAGTTTCACAATTATGAACAAAGCTGCTATAAACATTCCTGTGCCAGTTTTTGTGGGGACATATGTTTTCAATTCATTTGGCTAAATACCTGAGAGTCTGATTGCTGGATTGTAAGGTTTGAGCATGTTTAGCTTTGTAAGAAATCACCACCATGTCTTCCAAAATAACTATACCATTTTGCATTACCACCAGCAAGGAATGAGACCCCCTATTGTTTTTTGTTTTTTGTTTTTTTTAAAGATTTTATTTATTTATTTGACAGAGAGAGACACAGCGAGAGAGGGAACACAAGCAGGGGGAGTGGGAGAGAGAGAAGCAGGCTCCCCGCGGAGCAGGGAGCCCGATGTGGGACTCGATCCCAGGACCCTGGGATCATGACCTGAGCCGAAGGCAGTCGCTTAACCAACTGAGCCACCCAGGCGCCCGAGACCCCCTATTGTATGCATCCTGGTTTGCTAGCACTTGGGGTTGTGAGGGTTCTCGATTTTAGCCAGAAGGCCACCTTTTAACAACTTTCTATTTTAATTACAGATTCATAGGAATTTGCAAAGAGCATAGAAAGACACTGAGACACTGTGTACACCTTTACCTAGTTTCCCCAAATGATTACATATTTTATAAAACTACAATACAATATCAAAACCAGGAAACGTATTGATGAAATGTGCGTGCGCAGTTGTACGCCTAGGTCTCCTCCCATGGGTACATTTGTGTGACCACCACAGTCAAGCACGGAACTCTTCCATTACCACAGAGATCTCCCTCATGCTACCCTTTATATTCACAACCATTTCCCTTTGGGCCCCATGACCCTCACACCTGACAACCACTAATCTGCTCTCCATCTCTATAATTGGTCATTTGGAGAATGTCAGATAGATGGAATCATTCAGTACAGCACCTTCTGAGCTTGGCCTTTTTCACTTAGCATTATGCCCTTGAGATCCATCCAAGTAGTTGGGTGGATCCTCAGTTTGTTCCCTTTTATTGCTGAGAGTGTTTTGTGTTATGGACATACCACAGCTTAAACTTTCACCTACTGCAGAGCCTTCTGGTTGTTCCTAGTTTGGGGCTATGACAAATAAACCTGCTGTGAGCATTTTGTACAGTTTTGTTTTTGTGTGAATGTGAGTTTTCATTTTTCTGACATAAAGGCCAAGAAATGTGAATCCTGGGTCAGGAGGTAAGTGTATGTTTAGTTTTTAGGAAACTGCCGAACTATCTTCCAGAGAGATTGCACCATTTCACGTCCCTGTCAGTGCAGGAGACATCCAGGTTCTCTGCATTCTCATCATCATTTGCCCTTGTCACTATTTCATATTTTAGCTATTTCAATAGGTAGAGAGTGATAACTCAACATATTCTTAATTTGCATTTCCTAGTGGCTAGTGATGGTGAACATCATTCAATGAGCTGATTTGCCATGTGAATATTCTCTTTGATGTGTATATTCTCTCTGATAAATGTCTCTTCATGTCTTTTACCCATTTTGTAATTAGAGTAGTTTGTGTGTGTGTGTGTGTGTGTGTGTTTACTGTGGAGTCCTGAGAGTTCTTTACAGATTCTAGACACATGCTCTTTGCGATATTTTGGGTGTGCAAATATTTTCTCTTTGTCTGTATCTAACCTTTTCAGTCCCTCAACAGGATATTTTTCAAAATAAAAGTCTTTAATTTTGGTAAAGCCCAATTCATTGATGTTTTTCCTTTAGGGATCATGCCCTTGATGTCATGTTTAAGAAGAACTCTTCACCAGGCCCAAACATTTCACCCCAAAGATTTCTTCTTGTTTTCTTCTAAAAGTTTTATACTTTACATTTAAATTTCTGATTTCTATCGAGTGCATTTTTGTAAAAAGTGTGAGAATTGATCTCATTTTCCTTTTCCTTTTTTTTTCCTTTTCCTTTTTTTTTCCTTTTCCTTTGATTTTGCTTTTGTTTTGTTTTTACCTATGGATATCTATGTGTTTGCAAAGACTATCCATCCTCTATTGAGTTGCTTTGCATCTTTGTAAAAAATGAGTTGGTGTAGGGCTATTTCTGGATTCTCTATACTGTTCCTTCAGTCCATGTGCCCGTCCCTCCACAGCACCCATTAGTCTTGATATCACAGGGGTATGAAAGTCTTCAATTTGGCTGGGTGGTTGTTCACTTTTATTTTTCTCTATCAAATTTAGATTTATCTATCCTAATTTCATTGGTTTTTCATATACATTTTAGAATAACTGTATCTACAACTGTTAAAAATTTTGCTGAGATTTGGATATTAATTGCATTAAACAGGGATATCAATTTGGGAGGAGACATCTTTACTATGTTCAGTTTTTCAGCTTATGCATATGGTAAGTCTCTTATTTAGATCTCCAATTTCTTTCTTTTTTTATTTTTTAAAGGTTTTAAAGATTTTATTTATTTATTTGAGAAAGTTTATTTATTTATTTGAGAGAGAGCATGAGAGAGAGCTCAGGCAGGGGGTGGGGAGGGACAGTTGGAGAGGGAGAAGCAGGCTCCCCGCTGAGCAGGGAGCCCAAAGGGGCCTCAATCCCAGGACCCTGGGATCATGACCTGAGCCTAAGGCAGACACTCAACCGACTAAGCCACCCAGGTACCCCTAATCTCTGATTTCTTTCATCAGCATTTCTGATTGAAGTCCTGTGCATGTTCTCTTAGAATTTTACTTTAGTTTTTCTCTGCTTTTTTTTTTAATGATTATACATAGTGTTGTATTTTTAATTTTTGTTTTACACTCTCAATTGATTTTTTCTGTTGACCTTGAATCCTGCCTTCTTATTAGTTCTCTAGGGGTTTTTTTTTTTGAGTGTGTGTTTGGTGAGGGAGCAATTCCTTGGGATATTTTATGGAGACTATCACATCAAATGAGCATAAAGATAGTTTTATTTCTTCCTTTCTGACATGCCTGTGTTCCGAACACCTCCTAAATTCATCCTGATGATGAAGGAGGCGTCCCCCACCCTAAATAGTATGAGATGGCTGAACACACAACACCCAACATGGACAGATGAGATCGATAGAAGTTTGCTACATGTACTCACAGCCTGAGGGAAAAAGACACTGCATTCCATGCAGGGCCCCATGAGGGTTGCACTCAGGAACACAGTGAATCATCAGGGCTGTGAGAGGCAGGCTATGTAGGTGCAAGAAGGTAAGATGCCCCCTGGCCGCCCCCCAGGAGATGCTATTTGTTTGTTTGAATAGTTCCATGGGCGGGCAGGAACTGAAGCCCTCAGGTTGAGGATCAGGTGGAGTGCAGCTTTTCAGGCTGATAAGTAGTTGAGTGGAAGTCTTTCCTTCCGGGTTGGGAAAAGATACCTGGTATAAGCAGGGGCACTCATGCTTATGCTCTTGGTGGCCCTTTTGAGGCTTTGCCACAGTAATCAGTGCTTTCTGTCTTATTGATGGCAAGGACTGGAGGAGCGCTCAAATGAAGGGTTTTGAGAGAAAGAACACTTTGGTAAATGCTCCAGGGGGTTGAATGCTCCTCAAGTTGAGGCCTAGAAATCCTCCGTGAAGGAAGTCAGAAGAAAGGTTTTAAGAGGATAATAGAGAGTGAATTTAAATGGCTGAACGAGGGCCTTTTGAACTACCTAAATAGTCTATTTGCACATCTAATTTGAGAACGCTGCTCATTAAATTAAACAACCTGAGTGAAATAGTGACAAAATTGAGTTAAAAAATATATCACCTCCTTCATACTTCCTACTACTCTACCTTCTTCTTATCTTTTAAATGAGATGCCAGGGATCGAGACATAAAATCAGAATCCTCCTTCTCCTCACCAGGCTAAGGCAATGATGGCTCTGAGGTCAAAAGCTGGCCAGAGTGGAAGCTGATATTCAGAGCCTGTTAGGAATTTCTTTGAAGGCCTCCTCCCCAAGCTCAAATTAGAACTATGTACCCAGAGGGAGAGAAGCAAATTGAAGGAAAGTGGTCAGATGGACGGATCAACCTATGACATCTTTTAAGTCACAGCCCAATTCCTTGAGAGATTGAAATAAACTGTCCTTACTTTGCGAATCTTTGCAAAACATGAAATCTGGGCCCAGAAACAATTCAAAGTCCTTCAGCCTCTCTGGGGACTCTTATCTAGACCATTCTCTGTTCCTAAGCCTGAAGGAAAAAAGAACTCTCAGGAGGGGGATGGGGTGGTTGCCAAAAGATGTGTGGGAGCTTTTAAAAATACAAATGATTAGAGAGATCATAAAACCCAGCTGAGTAAGAATTTCCAGAACTAATGGAAAAACTGTATTCCACCAGCACTAGAATTAGTAACCTTGCTCAAAATCTAACCCACAGCTTCCAGAAGGTTACTTGTCAAGGATAAATACAAATCTTAACTATTAAGCTCTTTACATCTGTGTTTATATATATGTTATAAATATGAGATATTGTTCTACCTCTGGATGTTATTGATAAAATTAATTTGTAAAATAGCTCTATTCAATTGTTTTGAAGACAAATATTTATAAAAATTAGGCATTCTAAGACTCAGAAAGATAGAAACTAACCTATTTCTCAAGTTCATGTGCTCCAGAAAAATATTCAATATTAAAACTAATTTATGGCTATTGGTTTAATTAAAATAGATATAACATTACAATTAAATCATTTATTCTGCTTATATTTACTTAAGTAAGTTGATATGCTTTCATAAAAACAAAATGATTTTTGCCAATATAGTTTAGGAGAATGAATAACTTTGATATCTTATAAAGTTTTTATGGGTAATCTAAGAATAATTGTCAACAACAAGTAAATTAAATCAATGTAAATAAGATTTTAAAATTGTAAGTAAACCTTTAAATATCTTCCAAAATCTTTGTTAACCTAAAACTTTGAAGTGTGCTAGGTTAAAAGATAAACTGGGTTATATTCATTGGATATCTAAGTCTTTCCCAAATAAGATAAAATATTGAAACAATAATTATTATTATTATTAATTATTATTATATTATGTTCAGTTAGCCAACACAAAGTACATCTTTAGTTTTTGATGTAGTGTTCAATGATTCATATAACACCCAGTGCTCATCACAACATGTGTCCTCCTTAATACCCATCACCGAGTTATCCCACATAGATTTATCTACATTTGTCTTATTACAGAGAAGCTAAATATAAATTTGGGTCTGTTAGTAAACATGTTTCATGCTTTATTGGAAGGTTATACTATAAAGATGTACATATTTCTATAAATTGTTAAATACATTAATAAATCGGCCAGTCTAGAGAATTCTGATGTCACAGACAGTTCACAGTTGGTTACTACTTAGTTTTCACAAAAAATTAAGGTTTCTAAGCACTAAGAGTTTTAATAAAAATAATAAAACAACTAGAAATACCAAGGAAAACATCTCTGCATGCACAGAGAATAAGATGTATGCTCTTGGTAAGAAAATTATGAGAGATAGAGATGTATTTGTTGAAGGAAAAGAGTAATTTTATTCTAAAATGAGACTGGTTGCTTAGAGAGGGGAAATATTTGAATATTTTTTAAAAGTTTATAAAAGGTTGTGGAAAAAGGAATCCTTGGAAAAGAATTTTATGAGTGGTTAGGACTAAGATCGGAATAAATGAGTTTTAAATGGAAAGTAGAATAGTATAAGATTGAAACTGGTTTATTTCTTAGGTAAGATGATAAAGGTTTCTTAATCATTGGTCTGCTCTTGATAGCAAATTGTAAACAAAGATTTTTCTTTATCTGCCTGGGAAAACAGTTTCTATGTTTTGTTTTTATCAAGTCTTCAATTACTTAAGAAAGTTAAATTTTCTCAATACTAAAAGAGCTAAATTTTGCTAACAACTCTGTAACCATCTGTTTTTGGCTTTAGAATCTATTATTGCCAACTTGGCTATAATTAAGTTTTAAGTTTTGTTATGATTCCTGATTCTATTGGGCCCTGTGGTTTAAAACCTTCTGATATTTTTGACAAACTTCCAAAAAATTCAGTTCTAAATGCAGTCTCCTTGACCAATTAGGCTTATTTATTTGGTATGTCAAATTACAAAGAAAGCATTGTCAGATAAGTGATAATAAACCTTTTTGGGTTATATCACATGGGTGAATGCTAAAACTGTCCTAGAAATTATATGAGATTCCTGAAATTTTAATATGCTTGTATATTGTCATCACTTGTAATTTTACATATGGAAGTGTTGTTTGTCACAGAAATAACCAGATTTCTTGTCACCTGCATTACAATGAACTCTCATCAGATCTTGGAACATGGCTTTTTTGAGACCTTTGTCATTTACAGTTATTGTTCTACTCTGATGCTCTTGAAAATATGTGTTAAATAACTCCAGGCTATGTAACTTTTAGATATAATATGTCCGTTGCTTGTAATGATTTGAATATACCTACCTTTTATATCAATAAGAATAATTAAATGATTAAATGTATAAATCATTAAAAAAAATAAATAAGAGAACAATGTCTAAAAATAAACAAATAAATAAATAAATTTTAGATAGTTAACATACAGTGTAATATTAGTTCCAAGTGTGCAATTTACCGATTCAACACTTACATACAACACTCAGTGCTCATCACAAGTGCACTTTTTAATCCCCACCATCTATTTCACCCATCCCACCTCCACCTGCCCTTTGGTAACCATCAGTTTGTTCTCTATAGTTAAGAGTCTGTTTCTTATTTTGCTTCTCTCTTTTTTTCCCCTAGGCTTATTTTGTTTCTTAAATTCCACAAAGGAGTAAAATCATATGGTATTTGCCTTTCTGTGACTGACTTATTTTGTTTAGCCTAATACTCTCTAGCGCCATCCATGTCATTGTAAATGTCAAGATTTCATTCTTTTTGTGGCCTAGTAATATTCCATTGTATGTATGTGTGTGTGTATATATATATATATATATATATATATATATATACCACTTCTTCTTTATCCATTCATCAGTTGATAGACATGTGGACTGTCTTCATAATTTGGCTATTGTAGATAATGCTGCTATGAACACGGTATATGTATCACTTCAAATTATTTTTTTTGTATCCTTTGCGTAAATACTTAGTAGTACAATTGCTGGATTGTAGGATAGTTCTATTTTTAACCTTCTGAGGACCCTCCATACTCTTTTCCAAAGTGGCTGCACCAGTTTGCATTCCTACTAACAGTGCAAGAGGGTTCCCCTTTCTCCATGTCCTGGCCAAGACCTATTGTTTCTTGTGTTGTTGACTTTAGCCATTCTGACAGGTGTGAGGCAATATCTTACTGATGTTTGATTTATACTTCCCTGATGGTGACTGATGTTGAGCATCTTTTCATGAGTATGTCTCCTTTGGAAAAATGTCCATTCATCTCTTCTGCTCATTTTTTAATTGGATTATTTTGGGGGCGGTGTTGAGTTTTATAAGTTCTTTATACTAACCCGTTATCAGATATGTCATTTGCAAATATCTTCTCTCATTCTATAGGTTGCTGTTAGTTTTATCAAAAAGGCTACATTTCATTTATAACAAACAGAATTCCTACCATCAACATATGACAGACCTAGTTTCACTAGATCTTGCCAGTGTCCTTGACATTGTCCTTGCCAGTATTTTGTCTTTTCACTATTTTTAACCTGTTTAATTAAGTATAGTGATTGCTTACTGTGGTGTTAATTTGCAAGTCCCTAAAATTTGTGATATGAACATTTTTTCACGTGATTTTCTTGTCATCCATATATCTGTCCCTTGGTCCATATATCCAACGCTCTATCAATATCACACAAGTTTACTTGGTTACTGTAGCTATAGAGTAAGAGTTATTTAATCTTTGACTTATAAAAATGTGGTAAGATATTTCTTCATAAACATTTATCTTTTTCACCCTACCTGATTTCTCCAGAATTTGGAAACTCTCAGGGAGTATTCTTAATTTCATGGCAATTATACTTATTTGCAGAAGCTCCATAAGAATCTGTTTTCCTTGGAACAGGACACCAGGAAACATTGCTCATATCACTAAGGCTTTGACTGCAATGTCCTATTTGAGAAAAACATTTACAAACTCAGGTATGACCAGACAGCTTTGAGGAACTAAGGTTGACTTTTCGGACTCAGTGAAGCCCCTTGGAAAAATCACCCTGGTATCTTGTTTCCAGGATTCCCCACAGCATTAGCAGGTATGTAAGGAAAGTCATTACCTAGCTGCTCAGGACCTGGGATATTTGAGGGACCTGGAGAAGAGTTCACCCAAATCTATAGGCGTTGCAGGTGAGTCTGATGCTAAGTATTTCACTTGGCTCTTAGTCACAAAAGGCAATTAAAACCTCAATCTGAAATTCCTTATGAAAAGTTCTGGCAAAGAAGACTTAAAAAATCTTCTGAATTCCCTATTCTTGCTGTACTTATGTAAATAAAGCCAAGATTGTTATAACTGGATTTATTTTACATAAAAATTCATCTTAATTTGGCTATCTTTGATGGAAATGAGGGTGATTTTAGTGAGAAAAAATTGTTTCAGTAACACACTTTCACGGATGTTAGATTCTAGTTCTGATTAATTGTCTTTGAATGTTTATTGTTTATCTATGCAACTGGGCTGGATCCTGAATTCTTCTGGTTTCCTGAATATCTGGCTAATTTTCTACCTGACTGCTTGCACAATATAGGTCTAACTTAGAAAGCCCACCTGCAGGACCACTTCCTGAAATGAGACAACTGTTTAACTGAACTGACCTAATGTACCTCATTATAAAATGCAGAATAAGATGCTAAGACTATACATGAGAGTTCCAGAATGATGGCTCTAGGAAGGCTGGGGGCTAAGCCTGGTACTAGGGAATATTTGCAATTGGGTGCAAGGCACTTTCATTCCAGAAATCTTGATCTATGCCCTTTTCCAACAGGAAGTAGCTAGAGTGATCGTTGCCCTATCCCTCAAGAAAGAGAATGGTGAAAAGACAGTGGGAAATTGAAGCTGGAGACCATTTGTCAGTTCAAATGGAGGAATGAAAACTAGAAGTCATATCCCCCCTCAGGCACAGCCAATAGGCCAGGGAACATATAGACCTAGCCTCAAGGGATAGGAGTGCTTGCTTATCATTCAAAGGAACATGTAAAACAAATAGTTAAGCAGCACTATGCTAGAGATTAATCACTAGATGCAACCCCACTAGCTTAACATAAAGAATATATTAAAGAATTTGTCATCTAGTTCCCTCCAAGGATGGTCTCCACAAGTAAGAGAGGTAATTTGACTCCTTATCGCCACATCAACACCAGTAAAAACATTAGCATATGGACATCTAACAAGCAACATCCCCATAGCTGGGCACTGTGGGTATGGGTACTGTTAAAGACTAGAGGCCCCTCCAGTGTTGCAGAAGTATTCATTTTACATTTGCCACAAGACTCCCACATGGTAATGAGTAAGGACAAGCAGAGCTAGGTAGGGAGATAGGTAGGAGGCTACAGGACCAGCCTCGCAGAAATCTCAGATGTGGAAAAAGGCGTACAAAACCAGAGATGAGGGAACATAATAAGACCACCTCATTTGTCTTAAATGTCAGAGACGAGATATTTTCATGATAGTTACAAAACCACTGAGAGTTACCAAACTTCAAAGGAGAAGTAATCATGGTGCTATCAGTGGTGATGCCAAGAAGATTTATGTTCCCTGGTCAGTTTTCTATAAAAGACGGTCCATAAAAACCCATTCAGACCCCTCTCACTCTAGAGAACTCTTCCCTTTCTTCTCTCACATTCACTTAATAAACTTTCACTTCACTTCACCCTTTTGTGTCTGTGACATTCATTCTTTGACTCCTTGAGACAAGAACCCTGCAACCCTGTAACGTTTCTGGTACGTGGCCTGGAAAACTTCATCCCACTTTGTTCATCAAAAGGCCAGTAATGTGGACTCTGTCTTTATGTTCTGGGAGACTTCTCTCCCCTGCTTAGCCCTCTTCTGTAAAACACCAGGCACCTGTCCCCCACATAAGAGCGACAAGCCCAGCCGCAGGTCTTAAGACTCAGGTGACAGGCCTCTGGGAATGACTTGTCCAATCCCCCTTCCTGCACAGGAGGGGAAAGTTGGCCCTGCCAACTAAGTGAACTAACCAGTTCAATTTCTCTCTTTCCTATGGCATCTCTCTTCTTATGGGAAGTGTTCTCCACACCAGAACCTCTATAACTGCTGATAGAGACTATGAACCTCAACTATGGGACTCTCTCTTGGAATGAGAAGCATTTTTCATTCTTCCTAATACTTTCTCTAGGGCTCTTGGCCTTTCTTGGGTGAAGCAGCATCACGACTGGTCTGACAGGTTTTGTTACATGTCCCATAGTTGCTGTATGTCCCATTATGAAGTTTTTCCCTTTGAGAGCAACTTTGATCTGGCCTCGGATGGGTGGCCACTTCTCCGTTTTTGCTGCCTAGTGAAGGACCTTTTCTATTGCCAGGTGCAGAAACAGAGATGGGCATGATGATAAAATCAGATTAATCTCTTCGTATGACTGCTTGGAAGTTATTCACTACTTTGTGGGCTTCTATCTGCCTTGGGGTCCATTGGCATTAAAACTAAGAAGGGTTCGGGAGTCCTCGATTGCCCAGGTCCCACCTAAGTTGGCTGCACCGGCATCCGGGATTGTTATGTTTCAGATAGGGAAAGATTTCCTGTTTCAGCAGCAGAAGGTGTGGAACTATAATGATGCTAAAGCTAGGGGTATACACCCCTCAATGGGAACCCACCTGCTGGCAGGTCAGCAGGTATACAGGAGAAGGGATGCTCCGATGCATTATTGCTGAAAATAAACCAAGCCTTTAATTGGGCTTTTCTTACCAGAGCATTGAGTGCAAACAAAATGAATGAGAGTTCCACAGGAGAACTCCCAAGATACATGTGACAGAATTCCCCCTGACCAATTTCAGGCCTCATCGAGGGAGCTCACAGAAGGACTGGCCATCCGGCGCTCTGAGCCTGTCCCTGGACATCATAAATGACCATGGGGTGTCTGAGACACGTAAAAGGATGGAGACCGGCCCTGGAGGTCAGAGCCCAGGGAAGCCTCCTCCATAAGCACACATACCTGCCCACAGATCCCTAGTTACCCGTTTGCACCCTTGACTATGGTTGAGCTACCTAAAAGATAATGATATGTTTCATGCGGTAGAAGTCCAGAGGAGGGGGAGGGTCGGGTGCCGGGTGCAGGTCAGAGTGGCCATGCCTGCCAGCCTGACTTTCCACGTCCTAGGGTGTTCAGCCACTCTCTCACTCTAGGGCAGGGTCCAAGGGAGGCCTTGGCTAGGGGACAGAGAGCTGATATAAGGGACACCTTTGCACTCATCTCTCCATAATGGGTACAGGGTGATACCAGAATTGCAAGATGTGAAATAAGCCATCCTCAGCGGGGACTCCTCTGGACCATGTACTGCACAACTGGGACAAATTTGACCCACAAACTCTAAAAAAGAAATGTATGAAGTGTTTCTGCTCCCAGGCCTGGCCTCAATATTGATTGGAGGATGGAGAGACCCGGACTTCGGAGGGAAGGATTCGTGACAATTCTCTTTTATAATTAGACTTGTACTGTAGGCGGAGGGCAAATGGGCTGAGGTCCCATATGTCCAGGTGTTCTTTGCTTCGCAGAATAATAGTGAATTATGTAGGGCATGTAACCTGCCGGCTGCAATGTCAAATGATAAAATAGAATCAGGAAAGGTATGAATAAAGGCAGTTCCTGCCCAACTGCCCTGGACCAGACCCCAGGTCTTGAGTCATGCCCCTCTTCCCCTGGGAAGTTAGAAAAGGAGACTCCCTCTGTAAAGGAGTAACCCAAGACACCAAATCCATTGACGGAAAGGCCTAGTGAATTCGGTCCTGTAAAGTGCATGCTTCCTTCTCTTTACAGGATTTCAAATAAATAAAAAAGGATCTGGGTAAATTCGCAGATAGCCCAGACCAATATGTAGAAGTTTTTCAGAATCTAACCTGGACATTTGAACTAGATTGGAAAGATGTTATGTTAATATTAAATCAGACATTAACTAGCACAGAGCAAAGCACAGCTCTACATGCCACGGAAACGTTTGGGGATGAACAAATGATGGCATATGGAGAGAGAGTGACAGTAGGAGAGGAGGCCTTCCCCTCGGGGAAGCAGGCTGTACCCCTGGAGGGCCCAGGATGGGACTATGATACTTCTCTGGGAATGTGGAAACAGAAGCACTTTCACATGTATTCTAGAAGGGCTATGAAGGACAGAGCAAAACTTTAAATTATTCTAAATTGACACAGGTTATCAGGGGCCCCAGGAACCTCCTTCCACTTTTTTGGAAAGGCTGAGAGCGGTTTTAATCCAGCATACCTCCCTTTCCCCAGAGACACCAGAGGGAGAATTGATCCTAAAGGACAAATCTGTCACCCAAGTGGCCCCTGACATAAGGAGAAAACTACAAAAAAAATGCCTATTGGCCTCGATAATTCCCTGGATACCTTTTTGAAGACTGCTAATACAGTCTAATGGAGACCGACAGGAGGCACGGGAAAGGGAGAGAAGAGACCAGAAAAAGGCTGTTTTTCTAGTTGCGGCCCTGAGAGGACAGGACTTTCCACAGACCCAAAAGGCTTCAGGTGATGCTCTGCCTGTGGACAGGAGGGACACTATCGACGAGATTGTCCTCAGAGGCGCCCTCAGCCTTGCCCAACATGCCAAGGTGGCCATGGGGAAAGAGACTGCTCCCTCCGATGTAGGTCTGGGGCATCAGTCCCATCCCCGGGGCTCAACAGGATTAATGGCACCCGAGGCTTTGTTTTTGGCTCCTGTCATGCAGAACACTATCACCACCCAGGAGCCTCGGGTAATTATGGAAATAGAAGGAGCCTTAATTGATTTCCTTCTTGATACAGGGGCCACTTGCTTGGTCCTTCTCTCCAATCCTGGCCGGCTCACGGCTCATAAGGTAATCGTAAGAGGTGTCTTGGGGAAGTCTTACCTTGTTATTTTTCAGAACCCCTCTGTTGTATATGGGAGGGGATAATGTTTTCATGTTCCTTTCTGACCATGCCTGAAAGTCTTGCCCCATTGTTGGGAAGAGATGTATTAGCTCAAATGAAGACCACAATTCTGGTCACCCCAGGCCAATTCCTTTGTCTTCCACTAACCGAAGTCACAGTCGACCCATGAGTGTGGGCTACACAGGAAAAGTAAGGTAAGCTATAACAGCTTCTCCAGTTAAAATTCATTTAAAGAACTCTTCCTCTTTTTCACACCAGAGGCAATATCCTTTGAGACCTGAAGCTAAAAAGGGACTGAAGGCCATTGTAAACAATTTAAAGGCTCAGGTTCTTTTATGGTCTGGTAATAGTCCTTGTAATACACCTATATTGTGTCCCAAAGGTGAACAGGGAATGGAGACCAGTACAAGACCTGCGCCGAATCAATGAGGCAGTGGTTCCTACTCACCTTGTAGTGCCTTAGCCCCTACACGCTTTCAGCTCAGATTCCAAGTAGCACCAAATGCTTCTCAGTCCTGGATCTCAAGGATGCCTTCTTTTGCATCCCTATGCATCTGGATTCCCAATACTTATTCACATTCGAGGATCCGACTGGGAAGGATGCCCAGTTAACCTGGGCAGTCCTGCCTCAGGACTTCACCTCAGGATAGCCCTCACCTGTTTGGTCAAGCCTTAGCTAAAGGTCTTTTGGATTTCAAACTCCCTAAAATAACTGAGCTATAGTACGTGGATGACATCCTGGTATGTGCTCCCCCTGAGTTAGCAACACAAAAGGGCACAACCGCCCCCCCCCTTAATTTTTTGGCCTCCTGGGGATATAAAGTCTAGAAGAAGAAGGCTCAGCTATGCCAGGTCTCCATAAAATATCTGGGGCTAGTGCTGGCAGAGGGACACGGACACAAGGAGAAGACAGGATTAAGCCAATCTTACCCTTCCCTTTACCTCCTACTCTCCGGCAGCTTCGAGGTTCCTGGGCATCACTGGGTACTGCGGACTATGGATCTCTGGATATGGGGCTTGGCATGCCCCTGTATCAGTTAATCACGGAAACGCAATCAGTGGGAACCTCGATAATACAGCGGGAACCTGAAGCCCTTCAAGCAGATGAGGAGCTCAAACATGCCTTGGTGAGAGCCCCAGCCTTGAGCCTTCCCATCGAGAAGGATTTTAATCCATATGTTATGGAAAGAAAAAGTATGGCTCTTGGAGTCGTAACCCAACCCAGAGGCCCCACACAACAGCCCGTGGGGTATGTTGGTAAGGAATTGGATGTTGTGGCTGGGGGACGGCCGGCCTGTCTGAGAGCTGGGGCCGCAGTGGTTCTTCCACTACCCGAGGCACTTCTGCTAACCGTGGGGGCAGATATTACCATCTTTGCCCCACGTAACCTAACGGGGCTACTAGAATCAAAAGGAGGCCTCTGGCTGATGGATAACCAGCTCTGAAGATACCAACCCTTGCTCCTCGAGGGACCTGCTGTCTGCATAAGCCCTGTACAACATTAAATCCTGCCACTTTTGTCCCGGAAGGTGGGACTGAATTAGAGTATGATTGTGAACAAGTTATTGTTCAAAATTATGCAGCAAGGTCGGATTTGCGGAAGAAAGCCCTCATTAACCCGGACTGGACTCTCTATGCAGATGAAAGCTCATAAGTAGAGCAGGGAATTCGAAAAGCAGGATATGCGGTGGTTACAGCTTTTGAAATAATGGAGAGTAAACCTCTTCCCCCAGACCCCAGGGCACAGCTGGCAGAATTGATATACTTGACCCCAGCTCTGGAGTTAAGTAAAGAAAAACAGGTAAACATGTACACTGATTCTAAATATGCCTTTCTAGTTTTGCTGGTTCATGGAGCCGTTTGGAAAGAATGTAACTATTTAACAGCCAATGGTTCTCCAATTAAATCTCATAAAGAAATAGACTGGTTATTAACATCTTCTTCCTGCTGAGGAGGTAGGGGTTACTCATTGTAAAGGTCATGAAAAAGGGGCCGATGACGTTACCCAGGGAAACGGATTGGCAGACCTTACAGTGAAGGCAGCTGTGGATTCCTCCGATATCGGGGAGGCCCCCCTTGTATAGGAACAATCTCTCCCTAGCTTCAGACTCACTTATTCCCCCAAGGAGATTCAATGGGGATTAACAAATAGTTTTTCTCTCTCCAGCCATCAGGATGCCTGCAGAACAAGGGCAACTCTTGCTGCCAGCATCCCAGAGCTGGAAGATGATGAAATCCTTACACCAGACCTTCCACCTGGGAAGACATAAAATGTATCAGATGTTATTTGCTGCATGCAAATTATCTAAAGTTATCCAGCAGGTATATCTCTCTTCAGAATAATCCTAAAGCAAAATCTTTAGCTCCTCCTGGTCACCAGCACACAGGAGATTATCCTCCTGAGCACTGGGAGAGATTTCACTCATATGCCCAAATCCTGAGGATTCCAATGTGTTCTGGTCTGGGTAGTTACCTTTATCAATTGGATAGAGGTCTTTCCATGTAGGACTGAAAAGGCTCAGGTAATCATAAAGATGTTATTAAATGAAATAATACAACAGATTTGGGCTGCCTAAGGGCACACAAAGTGATAATGGGCCTTCATTTAAGGCCACTGTGACCCAAGAGGTCTCCAAGGCTTTAGGAATTCAATACCATTGTGCCTAGAGACCTCAGTCTTCTGGAAAAGTTGAAAAAAAATGAATGATATCCTTAAGAGGCCCCGAAGAAAACTTTACCAGGAGACCCAGATGTCTTGGATTGATATACTCCCCATGGCTTTGGAAAGAATATGGAATACTCCTCTCATTCAGGGTTTAGCCCGTATGAGATGCTCTATGGTTGTGCTTTCTACTAATGATTTCCTAGTAGATCCTAAATTGAATGCTCAGATCCAGCATATCACTTCTTTAGCCCTTTAGCCCAACAACAGCTTAGACAACTTTCTGAAGGACAGGAAAGACAGCAGGGCCCCCACATTTGTCAACCAGGGGACATGATATTCATAAAAACCATCCCCACTAATATACCCCTCTATGAAAGAGACCTGGGAAGGTCCACACATGGTCATCCTTTCTACTCCTACTGCTGTTAAAGTTGCAGGTCTCCAGTCCTGGATTCATCACTCTCGAATTAAGCCCTAGACTAGTGAACATACAGATAAGGATCCCTCAACCTCCTCTGAAGACATTCCCACTTATTCATGTGAACCAATCGAAGATCTCTGATTCTTATTCAAGAAAAAGAGGGGCAAGTAATCCACCATGAATCTATATGTTAAGCTTAACCATCATGTGGACTGTAATCTAGGCCACTTCAGCCTTGAAATGTACCGTCTTAACACCTGAAGTTATTAATGTTACTCTAGGGATGCCCCTGACTCTTGTTGGTCTGATTGTTCCACACCAGTGGGTTCCCTAGTACGGAAAAAAGGAAGACATACTATCTGCCGACAAAGGGCCATGAGAAATTGTGGTTTCACTAATTTAACTGACCAATCTACTAAGAGGCAAAATGAAAACTTCTCCATACAATTAGCTGTTAGCATACTGCTAGATACTGATGAATATTCGTGTGTGAAAATGCAAAGGGGAAATCCAGACACTGAATACTATTCATCTTTAACTCATGTTATTATTAACCCTGACCCCTTAAAATCCTTGTCTACCAGTAACTTTTGGCTACATTTGGTGTAAACATAACGAATCAGTCCCAATTTCGCATAGTGGCAAGTAATGCTCCTCGAGACTTATTTGTCAATAACCTAGTTGCCATTGGAGCAACGCAGGCCAAGCTACAAAATTTAAAATCAAGGCTAAAGACAAAATCCTGTCCTCACTGCAGCACCTAGACCCCCTCTGCGACTGAAGCATATACTAAAACCTAATTGTGTTTGTATTGATTGCAACACCCCAGTGCAACAGCGCGATTTTATTCTCCACATTCCATCACCCCAGGTGGATTTTCACTTACCCAGGGCCTGGTCTTTGTTTTGTCACGATAAGGTATACTATACTATTCCCAAACATTTTACAGGATTATGTTCCCTGGGACAAATGGGACAATTAATGTTGCCCAAACCCGAAAGCTGACAAAAAGCTGCTGCGTTTATCACCAGATTGCAATGATAATGTCATCCTCCTATCAGAAGCAGACCCAATAGCTTTGGCTGTTTCTTTGGTGGGACTCCCGGGACTTACGTTAGGACTGCAACATGAAATAAGCAAAATAGTATGCTTGCTCAGCAGGACTCGAAATGATGCTTCCCAGGCATTAGATGCACTCAACCAAGAATTTAGTGAAGTCGGAGAGGGACTTTTCAAGAACCGGGCCACTACTGACCATCTACTATTGCTGGGCCATTTGGGGTGGAAAGAATTTCCTCACGTGTGTTGTTTTCACATACCGAAAACTCCCGCAAAGTGTCCCAATTAATAGGGGACATTTGTGATCAATTAAATAAGATCAAGATATCCACTCGTCTATTTGATGGAATTGGTAATTGGGGATCTTATCTAAGAGATGTGATCACAATTTTGAGCCTAACACTTCTTTTATGCTTATTCTTTTGCATGTGCTAATGCATGTACCATTTGCTGTTCATCATGATGCCCCTGGAGCCATACCAAGGCCCCCTGGAACAACTCCTAAATAGATTCTAACTGCTGCACAGTCTGCCCCATTTCTGCAAGAAGCAGCCAGAGCAGCCATGGTCCCATTCCCTAAGGGCAGTTAGGGTTACTATTCCAGAGGGAGGAATGAGCAAGGGACAAGCAGGGCTAGGTAGGGAGAGACAGGTAAGAGGTTACGTGACCAGCCTTACAGAAATCCCAGATGTGGAAAAATGCTGAGGCAAAACCAGGGATGAGGGAACAAAACGAGTCCACCTCCTTTGTCTTAAATGTCAGAGATGAGATATTTTCATGATAGTTACAAATTGACCACTGAAAATTACTAAACTTCAGAGAAGAAGTAATCATGGTGCTGTCAGTGGTGACACCAAGAAGATTTACATTCCCTGGTCAGTTTTCTGTAAAAGACTGGCCATAAAGGCCCTCAGTGGCAACGGGACCCTGCTCACTCTAGAGAGCTTTTTTCTTTCCTTTATGTTCTCACCCTCATCTAATAAACTCTCACTTCACCTCACCCTTTTGTGCCCGCGAGATTCATTCGTCAACTCCTTGAGACAAGAAACCTGTAATCTTGCAACAGTTAGGCTTTAGTTCATTGGAAATTGGCTCAAAATGCCCTCCCCCCACTCCTGGTGGCTTGGTGTTCTAATCCATTGGGGTAAAGGTCTCACATCCAGTACTACCTTTGTCTCTTGTTTTATATTGGCCAGAGTCCAACATGCACACAGATAACTGCCTCTGAACCTCTGATACTTGCTAATGAGGTGGGATTATTATGGGTCTCACCCCAAATGCCCATGTATAATAGAGGCAAAGGCTCTGATGATGTTAAGGGACAAAATATATGCTATCATTCCCCAGGAAGGATACCTAAAGCCAGGATATTGGCTCATGGGGACCAAACAACTACTGTGTTGTTGCTAAATGAAGACTGGCCATATGGATTGCCTTTAAAACATTTGTCTTATCGTCCCTGGCCTCACACTGCTGGTGTCCCTCCCCGTTGCCTTGGGAAACATCTGCCTGTCATAGGTCACCAACAGTGCTGAAATTCACAGTTGTTCCAACTGCCACGTCTGTGGAATACTGAACATAATGTCCTATATGCAGAAGGTTATTAATCATTTAGAGAAGATCTCTTTTGCTGATGCCTTCACTACATGGCTTCTGTCTTCTCCAGTTTGCTGGGGAACTATAGTTGAAGTATTTTCTTTTGTCTTATGTCAGTTTTGTGTTGCTATTATATTGTTTCTGGGATATAAGGATGCAAGTCACTTCCTAATATCTGGCTCGGGGCAATCATGGAAGATTGCCATGTAAAGATTGTACAGCCTATAAAGGTGCTGGGGTAAAAGAACTGACAATACTGATCCTTCTTTGGTCTGCTATCTTGTCCACGTCCTTTTAGTGACTCCCTCAGGGCTGCATGTCCCAGGCCCCTTGGAGGTTAATGTGTATTCCTTAGAATTGTAGGCCATGACCAGAGTGCAGGGAGGCTTATTCCAGTCTTCCACATATCTGTTTACATAACTGTTAGAAATAACAGTTTTTTCCCCCTCCTGTGCACTCATGGTGTCAAAAGGTCTGTTAAATGTTGACTATGAATTAACTTTGTCAAACCCCTGATCTCACTACAACGCCCTCCTGTATGTCCCCCCACTCTATAAAATCCGTAATCTAAGACTAGCTGCACAGCTATCTGGGCTGCCAACTGCTGGATCCTTCCTGTCTGTATATTACCCTGAATAAATCTCTATAAACTGTGTGGAGTTCCGTCCTTTGTTTTTCAATCTCAAAGTGCCCTCACACTTTCTAGGATACTTTATAGTCCCTCCACAGTCTAACATTCCTGAAATTGTTAATTTGTGTCTTCTCTCTTTTCTTGGTCAATCTCCCTAGAAGTCTGTTAATTCCATCTGTCTTTTCAAAGAACAAGCTTTAGGTGTCATTGATTTTTTTTCTATTGTTTTCTTTTCCCAGTTTTGTTCATTTCTGCTCTTACATGTACTAGTTCTTCTCTTCAGCCTGCTTAAATTAATTTGCTTCTACTTTTTCTACATTATTGAGGTGGGAACATAGATTATTGATATGGGATCTTTTCTCTTTTTTAATGTATGCATTTCATACCATGTATTTTTCTAATTACTGCTTTAATTACGTGTCACAAATTTAGATATATTTTTCTAAATGTATTGTTATTCTATTTTCCCTTTCATTTGGTTCAATGTATTTTATATTTTCCTTAAGACACCCTTCCCGACCCAGAGGTATGTTGTTCAGTTTCCAAGAGTTAGGAGTTGTGCTGGTTATCTTTCTATTATTGATTTTTTTTAAGTAGGCTCCACACCCAGCGTAGAGCTCAACATGGGGCTTGAATTCAAACCCTGAGATCAAGACCTGAGCTGAGATCAAACCCACTGAGCCACCCAGGTTCCCCTCTGTTACTGATTTTTAGCTTAATTATATTGTATGCAAAGAACACAGTCTGTAAGATTTCAGTTCTTTAGCATTTGTTGAAGTTCCTATATATGGCCCATGAGACCATCTATCTTCACAAATATTCCATAGACACTTGAGAAGAATGTGTATTCTCTTCCTGTTTGGTGGAATGGTCTAAAAGTGTCAATTAGATCATGTTGGTTGATGGTGTTGAGTTCTATAGTCTTGCTGAATTTCTGTCTAATGGTTTCATTGATTGTTCAGAGAAGACTGTCGAAGCCTTCAAGTATATCTGTGTATTTGTACACAGACATTTCTTCTTTCAGTTTATCAGTTTTTGTTTCACCTACTTTGCAACTCTGTTGTTTGGTACATACAAATTTAAGATTGCTATGTCTTCTTGGAAGATTATTATATATTGTCTCTCTGCATCTCTGGCCATATTCCTTGATCTGAATCCTACTTTAACTCATAGGCCATCTCTACTCTTTTTTGGTAATTGTTTTCTTGGCTTATCTTTTTCCATTCTTCTATTTCAGCCTTCCTATATTGTTAAATTTGAAGTGAGCTTGTTGTAGACAGCACACAGTTGGGTCATTTTTTTCCAATCTGATGTTTGTCTGTTCATTGATGATTTTAGATCATTTGCATTTTACGCAATTATTATGTGAGGGCTTATGTTGACCATCTTACTATCTGTTTTCAGTTTACACAGCTCCTTGAATCTTTAGGTGCATGTCTTTTGCCAGATTTTGGAATATTGTCAAGTTTCCCTCAAAAACTTTTTCAGTATCACCTATTTTCATCTCCTTCTGGAACTCCAGTAACAGAAATATTTTCTCTTTAGTTGTAGTCCCACAGATTCTTCATCATGAAGTAATAATAATAAATATTATGAATAAGTTCACAAAAATAAATTTGTATGTAGTGGATAAATTACTCAAAATGTGCAAAGTACCAAAGCTCACAAATGATTTATAAAACAAAGAGTCCCATGTCTAATAAAGAAAATAAGTCCATTATGTAAATCTTTTCCACAACAAAACCCCAGGTTTAGCTCTCCAGTAAATTTTTAAAAATATTTAAGAAAGAAACCACCCTAATTTATACAAACTTCCAAAAAAGTAAAAAGAAAGAAAACATTTGCAAATACTTTCTGTGAGACCAGGATAAGCTTTATTTGAAAACCTGACAAGGACCTGTAACCAAAAGAACTATACTGACTCATCACTCTTATAAAGACAGATGCCAAATTCTTAAGAAAAAATTATCAAATTGAATCCAGTGATATGCAGAAAGCACAATACATCATGGCTAAATGGAATTTACTCCAGGACTGCAAGGTTGTTTTTTTGTTTTTGTTTTTGT
>NW_022589820.1:0-121841 GCF_004348235.1 Phoca vitulina
GAGCACAGCCCAACTCAACACAAAAACCAAGAGATGACAGCATGGTTAAGCAAGTCAGCAAACGTATGAGAGCAGGCAGCTGAGAGAAATGCACAAGAAGCCAAGTGCAGTCTAGAAGAGGCACCATTTATAGAGCATAGGTAGAAGGATGTGCGCTGCAGAACGTGAGCAAATAGGAGCAGGAGAAGCTTCATGCTCAACAAGTGGCACCCAGAGGCAGGACTGAGGCTATTCAGTGTTCCTGAAGCAGCCCCGACTTCCCCTGGCAGAAGGCTCTGTGGCCACATGTCTAGAAACCACCGGCATGCTGGACAGCCTTGTTTGTGAGCACCCAGGACTCCTTCCCACCTGGACAGGGCCCCCTAAGGATGTCCCTCATACCTTCATTAGAAGGTGACCATGCTGGCACCCTGATCATAAATTTTCCAGTCTCAGAACCGTGAGAAAGAAATTTGTGTTGTTTCGGGGCACCAGGATGGCTCAGTCAGTTGAGCGTCTGCCTCTGGCTCAGGTCGTGATCTCCAGGTCCTGGGATCAAGTCCCATATCAGGCTCCTTGCTCAGCAGGGAGTCTGCTTCTCCCTCTGGTCCTCCCCACTCTCGTGCTCTCTCTCTTTCCCTCTCTCTCACTCAAATAAATAAATGAAATCTTTAAAAAAAATTTCTGTTGCAGGGGCGCCTGGGTGGCTCAGTTGGTTAAGCAGCTGCCTTCAGCTCGGGTCATGATCCCAGGGTCCTGGGATCGAGCCCCACATCGGGCTCCCCGCTCAGCGGGAAGCCTGCTTCTCTCTCTCCCTCTGACTGCCACTCTGCCTACTTGTGCTCTCTATCTCTCTGACAAATAAATAAAAACCTTTAAAAAAAAAATTTTTTTCTGTTGTTTATAAGCCACCCAGTCTATGGCATTTTGTTATATAGTAGCCCGAACAGACCAAGACAATGAGTGAACATGAATATAAAAGTCCACCTGTACATCTAAAATATGTGCACTATACTAAATGCAAATCATATTTTGAGAAAATAAATGAATTAAATAAGACACTTACAATTCAATAAGAAAAAAGAA
Organism: Phoca vitulina; assembly: GCF_004348235.1. Classification (NCBI taxonomy): domain Eukaryota; kingdom Metazoa; phylum Chordata; class Mammalia; order Carnivora; family Phocidae; genus Phoca; species Phoca vitulina. The sequence continues at coordinate 1,066 of NW_022589820.1, forward strand.
AACCAAAACAACTCAACAGGAAAATGGGCGAAAGTCATGAATGAGCATTTCACAGAGCCGGGACCATCAATGGTGAATAAGCATCTGAAAAGAGGCACAACTTCTCCAGTATTGAAGGAAACACAAAGTAAAAGCACAGTGAAATACCAATTAACACCCACTTGATTAGCGAAATACAAGAATCCTGTCAGGACCATGTGTTAGATCCTTGTGAATCAACAGAGGTCCTCACATACTGCTGGTGAGGGTAGGAATTCAGGAAAATTTGGCATTCTCTCAAATATTTACATGGTGCTACACAAGGTCCACACCCCAATATATTCCTTTGAGAAATTCTTGCCTATGGGTCCCAGGGGACAGGTACAAAAATGTGGATAGAAGCACAATTAGTAATAGCAAAAAACAAGAATGATTCAAATATCCATTGACAGGAGCGTGCACAAATCAACTGCAATATTATACAGCAGTGAAAAAGAACGAACACCAGCTCCGCCCCAGCAACCTGATAAATCTCAGAAGTAACGTTAGGTGAAGGCAAGACCCACAAGCGCACACACGGTCTAATGCCATTGTTACGGCACTCAAAGACAAGCGAAACCAAATGACACACTGTGTAGAGATACCTACATACATGACAAGATATATATATATATAAAAGTCAAGGAAACACACAATTCAGCACAGCAGGTGCCTTTGGAGAGAAGGAGAGGACTCATTGGTACTGGAGCAATTCCTGGGTTGGGTCGCTGACTCACAGTTGTTCTGCTGGGATGCTTTCAGCAGACACGCATGTTACGTGGTATCTTGTGTGTTATCATACATGACATTAAACATAGAATACAGAGAAAACTGATCTCCTTTGAACTGAATTTTGAGACAGGAAGGTGTAGGGGAAAGATCTTGGTGTGGGTGTTAGTTACAAGGGTATACATAGATGTCTGACATGACCTGGTTCAAATCCTGGAAAGCGGTCTACACTCACACTCCCTTGTCTCCATCCCTCATGCCAGACTCACGAAAGGCCTCGAGGGGGCTCAGTGGGGTGGGTGGGGAGTGGTCAGGGCTCCCCTCCTGTGACATGCGCCCTCCCATACTGCCCCCAGTCCAACCCCCCAGTCCTGACACCCCCTCCCTGCATGAATATCACCCCCAACTTCATCGCCCTATGCAGCCCAGGCCTCCCTGACACCAACCTCCCCCACTTGTATACTCTCCATCCCCTCCCCTGCCACCCCACCCCATTGGGGCACGTCGAGGGTGAGGGCAGAGAGCCTGGCCACGGCCAACTCCAGGCGGGGTGGGGAAATCCTAGGATTGGGCTGAGCGAGGACCCTACCCTTCCTCAGGCCATCCCAGGCAAGGGACACTAGAGACACAGCCAGCCCTGCAAGCTGGGCCTTCCACGATCACCCCCGCCCTGCAGGCCTGGAAATAAAGCCAACACTGAGTGCTTACTCAATGCCAAGCCCAGTGCAGACACCTTCCTTCACAGAGAGCGGATTTATGCCATGCCTACTGTGTGCTAGGCACAAGTTTCTGGACCTTGAGGATGCCGGGGTGTCCCTGCTCTATTGGAAGTCAAACCCAAACAAGGACAGAGACCAGAGACCCCACATTCCAGGAGGAAATGCAAAGTTTGGTGAGTGCCAGGTAGGCAGATGGAGGGGCAGCATGGGGAAGGGCCCCCGGGTCAGGGCAGGCCTTTCTAGGAGGCCATGTAAACTGTGACCTGAGGCAGAGGGAGCAGGATGTGCACAGGCTCGGGGTGGGGGGGTGCTGGCCTGGGGAACAAGAGGAAGCGGGTCACTGAGGGGGCAGGTCCAAACCCCGGGGGCACGCAGGATCCCGGCCTCTTGCAGGAGTGAGGTGGCAGTTCGCAGAGGATGTTGGGCAGAGGTGGGTCTTAATCAGAATTGGGTTGGGGTTCCTGGGTGGCTCAGTTGGTTAGGTGACTGCCTTAGGCTCGGGTCATGATCCTGGAGTCCCGGGATCGAGTCCCGCATCGGGCTCCCTGCTCAGCAGGGAGTCTGCTTCTCCCTCTGACCCTCCCTCCTCTCATGCTCTCTCTATCTCATTCTCTCTCTCAAATAAATACATAAAATCTTAAAAAAAAAAAAAAAGAATTAGGTTGATCAGGCTCCCACTGAGAAGAAAAGGGTGAAACCCAAGGCCTGGAGAAGTGAGGCAGGTGGGGGCATGGGGGGGTCCAGGGGGATGGCATGGGAGTGAGAAGCGTCTGCCAGGGTCTGGGGTCACCAGGCGGGCGTGAGTAGGAGACCATAGCCAGCTGTGTTAGTGCTGCTAAGAGAAGGGAGTTGAGGACAGAGAAATGCCCTCTGGCCACAGGGGAGGTGAGGGGACCCTGATGGGGCAGGCTGACCCAGCCCTCAGACCTCCCCATACTCCCCTATACCGGGAGTGAGGAGATGAGGGGCGATGCCGGGGACCAGTGGTTGTGCGGATGGTCCTGACGTGGAGACCCCCCCCAGCTTGTAGAAGGGGAGCCTCTGAGGAGCCCTGTGTGGTCAGAGAGTGTCCCTCAGAGGTGGCCCTCCTCCCTCTGTTCCACGCAAACCCTCTCGCCCCATCTGTGGGTGAGGGAGTGAGGCACAGAGGTTAAAGGGTTCACTTGCCCAGGTTGTGCAGCTGGGGGTGGTCAGGAACCCAGAATGGTCCCACTGGGAGCCCAGGCTGGGCCTGCAGGGCACACAGATCCTGGCGGGCCTGACGCACCATCTGGGGCGGGTGGGGAGGCTGAAGGCCACGGTCAGGACTGGTCAGAACCACCCCAGGCCAGACGTTCTAGGGCTGCTGACACCAGGATGAGGCAAACAAGGTCATTATCAGGTAATGAGCTCATTACTGAAGTCAGGCAAGGTCCTTACTAGGTAATTTGTCCCCTGCCGAGCCCCTTGGCCCAGGACAGTTCCTAGGGAATGCCTGGGTAGCCAGAGCCACCAGGAGACCAGGGAACAGTTCCAGGGCCTCGTAGCCAAGGGGTGCTCAGGGGCAGAGTGTGCCCAAGTCCAGTCCCCGCAGGAAGCCCCAGACCCTCTCGCCCCTTCTTTAAATGAGGAGCCACCTGCAGCTCAGACCTGCCCTTCAGGCCACAGGCCTCCCATGGCCCCTGCCCACCTCCCAGCATCTGTCACCACTGCCACCCTCACCATCTCTTGGCCAGCAAAGACTGGCTCTGGGCTCTGACAGCTGGGAACACTGAAGCAAGGCAACAGGGCCACCAGAGCTCCGTGAGGCAGCATGAACTAGCCCAGAGTGGTGCCTTGAGCCATGGCCCAAGCCCGAGCTGCCCGTTTAGTCTACTGACGCTCCACTATGTGGCCTGCACTTCGGGGCCCCAAAGGTACCACAGCCTTCCTTTCCAAGAGCCCTGGGGCCAAGGCCCAGGCCCCAGCCAAGCCAGGGGCCTAGTCAGTCTGGCTCCCACAGGAAGCAGCACAGCTGGCTAGAGACTGGGTGGGCACCCATGCTCTAGAGTCCGTGCTGAGGGCCGGGGTCTGTGACCAGAAAGGCAAGGGGCAGCCCACTCCAGGCCCAGCTCCAAGGCTAGCCCCCTTCTCCTCCCAGGGTGGCTGGGGGCTCAGGGCAGACCATACTTCCTGCTTCCCCTGGGGGTGCCCCTCCCCAGACCCTCAGAGCCAACCCGGGAGGGTCTCCCCACCTTGAGAACCAGGCTGGGCCAGAACTTGGTGTGCAGACAGTTGCGGAAGAAGACAAAGACCACCGTGCCCTGAACGCTCACACTCAGTTCTACCTCGTGGGGTTGGCGGAGGGGGTGACCTGGGCATCTGCATTTCCAGACACTCCCGTGATGACTGGGAGGCTCCCCTGCCCCCTCCGAGGCCACCAGGGCCCCTCCAACATACAAAGCCTGCCTGGCCCTGCCCGGGGTCCCCGGGGCCTCCCTTCCCACTCTGCACTCGCTCCTGGGTAATCTGTCTGCCCATGACTTTGGGACTCTCTGCCACCAGCCATGACCTCATATCTGCAGCACCTGCAGGATCGTCAGCTCTTCACCGCAGAGGCTCTGTTCCTACCACATCCCTCCAGCAGCCTCAATAGTCAGAAAACTTCGAGGCCCCTGTCTGCCCTGGCAGCCCAGCCCCACCCTTCCTGGCTCTCATACCACATCACAGATCTGGAGTCTGTCCACCATCACCCCCCCGCCCCCCTCCCCAGCCTTTCCCAACCTCCTTGCTGTGCCCACACCACAGATGTTAGGGGCCTCCTTCACTTCACAGGTGAGGTTCAGAGGAGGCAGAGCCCCTGGGTCACACAACCTGACTCCAGCAGGCCTGGAGAAGGAATCCAGGGCATTTTTGTCTGCAATATTTTAATTGCTGAGGGGAGGGGGGGCAGGAGTATGGTTAACGAGGCCCTAGGGACCAGCAGAACCAGACACGATATCCCAGGGGGTCAGGTGACTCAGCAGGAATGGGGGGCTCTGTGGGGTTTGACAGAGTGCCAAATTCTCACCTCCCCTTGCACCTTCCAGAGAGGCTACAATGAATGAATGAATGAATGAATAGAGGGGATCCAGAAGTCTTCATGGTGGCCTGGGTCCAGGGCTGCCAAAGAACTGGGTTGGCAGCACCCTCAATCACTCACACACACACACACACACACACACACACACACACACACACGGGCACACGGGCACAGAGCTACATAGTGGCTAGGCCCCTGTGCGCTCAAGGGACACAGGTCCCTGTGGCTACCTTGCCATCTCCCTCCCAGCCCAGCCTGGATTCACACCAGACCCTCCCTCCCCACAATTTGCTGGGGAGGCCCCCCAGGGCACCCAGAGTCCTAACTAGGCCCTAGGGTTCGGTGAGAACAGCATGCTGGGCAGAGGGATGCTGCCCACAGTGCACTGCCCATGACCCTGTGATGGCCACAGGCAGTTGTATGGGTGAAGGCACCGGGGTGAAAAAGGATGGAGTACAGTGGTGAGGACAGCCCACACAAGTGGGAAAGGTGTCAGGGACAGGAAAGTCAGCAAGGATGACTACGAGGGTCTTGAATGCCAGGCTGAGGAGGTGCATGGGCTGACCAGGGTGGGTGGTAGAGGCCCTGCACTACTCAGGACCCTCAGCCCCAGACTCATTCACTCATCTACTCCTGCCTCCAACATCCAGCATGTTTAGTACCTCTGAAAACTGAGTGACCCAGTCCTCCGGTGCTCAGGACCCCTACTGTGGATCCCGGTGGACAGAAAACAGAGCCATTTAAACACGGGGGCGAGGAGCCTGAGTCACCTGCTGGGGGCTGGGGTGGCCAAGGAAGGCTGTCCTGCAGAGGAGGGATGAATGGGAGCCGCCAGGCAAATGGTGTGGGGGGGGGGGGGGGGCGTTCCCAGCAGGAGAAACCACCTGAGCAAAGGCTCAGAGGGGCTGAGGTTGTTGGGTAAAAGAAGACATGTCCAGAACGCAGTGTAGAGTGGGCTGGGACATCCAGTGGCTGAGGACTGGGGCACAGCAGAGAGCCATCCAGACCCCTGAAGAGCTTGAATGGGGGCACCCAGGAGGAGGACAGATTCCTGCAGCTGGAGGGGTGGGGGCGGGGATAATAGGGACCTGGACTATGGTATGGAAGTGGGGGCCCTAGCGGGTGAGGAGGACTGGGGACTGGCGGGTCCATAAGCACACCTGCCTTCCCCTGACTGTGATGGGGACAGCAGTTTGGAGTACAGGGTGCAAGCCTGTTTCCTGACTGGTCTGGGCACCTAGGCTTCTGCAGCCTTCATTCCATGTCCTGTCACCCCCTGCCCAGAAGCCAGTCCAAGCTGCTCAACCCACCAACGACAGCGCAGTCCCCTAGAGCAGGTCCAGCAAACTCAAGCCTGCCTGCATTGCCCCGCCGGGGTCCCCTGGGGCTCCATCCACCCGCCCCCCCCCACCCCCGCCCTACCGGAGTTCCCGGGCCCCAGGCCAGATCTCCCGAGGCCTCGGTCGTTCCCACAGCCGTCCCGGGGGCCATCTCCACGGAGCGTCGCCGGGGCCCCAGCGGTCGCTAGGCTGCGGGCTGGGGCTCCCGACCAGGCCCGGCTCCGGTGGCGGTGGCGGCGGCGGCGCGGATGGCGGCGGAACGCGGGCGCCCGTGGGTGCAGGCGCGCAGTGCGTACGGCGCGAGCGAGGCGCTGCGACGGGCCGTTGGCCGCCGGCGGGACCACGGGCCGCAGCCCAAAGGGCCGGGCCCTGAAGAAGCCCGCGCCCCGGGACGCCTAGCTCGCCTGCGGGTCCAGCTCCGGGCGGAGGCGGCGGCGCGGGCCGACGCGCCTCGGCTGCTGCGGCTGGTGGAGCGCGCGGGGGCCGCGGCGGGGGAGGCCCGGGCGCCGGGGGCCGGGGAGCGAGCGGACGCGCGCAGCAGCGGCTCCGTGTGCTCCGTGTGCGGGGAGCCGCGCGGCGGGGCCACCTACCCGGCGGGCGTCCTGGAGGTGAGCGAGCGGCGGCTGCAGGAGGGCCTGGCGGCTGTGCGCGCCGAGCTGGGCGCGGGGCTGGAGGCGCTGCGCGCGGAGCTGCGAGCCGAGCTGGACGCCCTGCGCGAGCTGCTGCCGCCCCCGCCGCCGCCGCCACCGCCCGCCGGCCGGGAGCCCCGCGCCGCCCCCCGCGCCGCGCCCCGCGGCCCGGTCCTGCTGCGGGCACTCGGCACCATGAACGCCCTGGCCGCGGTCGCGAGGCCCGCCGACGACGCCCCGGACGGCCCTGCAGACGGTGGCGCGAACAGGGTCCGGACCAGGAAGAACTTCAAGAAGACGCCGGTGCCGCCCGGGGCCCCGCAGGGCGGCGGGGATTGAGGGCAGCCCCCCGAGGGTTGCCGGGACGGGTGCTGGAAGCGCCCTCGGGCAATGTATTTGTATGGACAGATCCAACACCCCCGTGGATGGAGAAGGGGCCTCAGACACCGCCTGCTAGCGTTCCGGCTTTGGGGTTGGGCGTCGGGACGCGCAGAGGCTGGGGACTCCTGGGGATCACGTCTGGGGAGTGCAGATGGCTAAGCGCAGCGGGGGATCAAGGCTGGAGACTGAGTCTGGGCAGGAGGAGGGGTGGAGCCCCTTTTGGCCTCAGAGCTGCAGAAGGGTCTGGCTCAGGGGTGTCGCAGCCCCGGGGACAGCCTCAGGGAGAGCCCAAAGGTCTGTCTCAGGGGAGGGTGTTGGTTTTTCCTGTTCTGTAGTTTTTGTTTTGTTTTTCTTAGGGGCCTTGGCCAGGAGGCAGGGCCTCCAAGCACTGAGATAGTGTGTGACCCACACATTACCCAACAGACTTTAGGGACACATGGGTGGCTGGGACATCGTCATCTGGACACAGCCTCAGTCAGGGCAATGCCGCGGGGATATACAACCGCAGTCCACGCGGCCTCAACTGGACAGCAGCTTGGCCCTGGCCAGCCTCACTCTACTGACAGACCCAGCCTCTCACTGGACAACTTTGCCTGCACACAGTGGCATCTGGTCTGAGCTTCGCTGTGGACGGTGACGCCAAGGACACTTAACCCTTCAGTTAGCCTCCCCACAGGCTCTTCGGAAAGTGTCACCCTACGCTCAGGCTGCACAGCCGAACTTCCCAGTGTCACCTGGGTGCAGTTTTGCTAGCTGTCCTTGTCACCAGGACCCACTCACCTAGCACAGCCTGCAGCAGAGCCCGGAGCCAGTAGCTTCGCACCTCCTGGCCGCAGGGAAATGTCCGCTGAAGTCACCATTTAACCCATACAGTGGCCTGGGGTCAGTCAGCCAGCTTGTTTTTTAAAATAAAATGTGTAGTCTTAGACTTTAGCAGGTGGTGTTTCCACGACCTGCTAGTTTTTCTCCTTGGAAATGGGGGCACCTTCTCCCTCTCAGGGGAATCTGAGGAGGTCTGGGTGTTCTGGGTGGGGGTCTGGGACTGGCTGTGATGCGGTAAGGGAGGGCCGCTCAGGGGTCTCCCCGTTGTAAGGCACACGGAGGCCTCAATGGGGTTAGGGCAGGGGGAGAGGCAGTGTGCTCCCACCCCGCCCCCACAAGATACCTGAGGGCAAGGTCACTCTGTGCATCGTTTATTGCGGGAAGGGGTCGACTCTGGCTCCTAGGGGCTCTGCCAGAGCCACAAGCTGAGCCCCAGGCCCAGCAGAACCCCGTGCACACTGGCCAGGGGTGGGGCGGGGGCCGAGGCTGCCTTGCTGATGGAGGTGCTGGGAGAGGCCAACACCCTGCGCCCCTGGAGAGGCTGCTGTGGGCGGAAATTCTCCATGAGCGGTGCAGGGTTTGAGCCAGGGAGCCCGGCCTGGGGCACAGTCTGGAACTGGGCCACCTGAGGGTTCGGGGCAGAGACAGGTCAAGATGTGGGCTGCCCTCAGCTGCAGGAGGGAGGGAGGGAGGGGGAGGGCCGCACCGCCCAGGGAAGGGGTGGTGGGCCCACCTGCGCGCGCCAGATGGGTACCCTGTCCTCTAAGACCATCCAGACATCCGCAGGCTGGCAGCCGGGCGTGGTCAGCGACCCTGAGTAGCGGTGGTAGCGGGAGAGGCCGGAGGCATCCTGTAGCAGCGAGGCCCTCGGGAAGGTGGATGCCAGATTCACCGAGACCCCTGGGCGGGGGAGGGGAGGCGGGACCGGAACGGGCGTCCCTGTGCCCAGCCGGCCCCAGCCTCCAGCACCCCCAGCCCCGGCTGCGACCCCGTGGCTCCTCACCGCACTGGGACACGTTCTTCTGGGCTGACACAAGGGCGGAGAAGTTGGCCTTGTCAGTGTCTTGCTCCTGGGGAGGAGACTGCAAGTGAGAGGTGCTCTGAGTGGACGGGTCTCCAAAGGGGGAACTCTGAGGGGATCTAGGGGAGACTGTAAGAGGCAAGAGGGTAGACTCCCAGTAGGGGTCAGCTGGGACATCTGCTGGGGGGAAGGTCACCCCCCACTGACCCCACAGCTCCAGGACCTCTGGCTGGCCCCCATTCTCCCACAGAACGCTTTAAATCCTACAAACCCTATGCACTCCCCCAACAGCTCCGCCAAGACTCCATGGACAGGCCCACGCTGCCCTGCTTTGCAGACCTCTTTCTGGGAAGCACAAGGAGTCACAGAGCTCCTCTGTCCCTCCCTCACTGCCGGGAGTCACATGACCCTCCCTCACCACCAACAGCACCGCCAGCAAGGCCAGCCCATCAGGGTGACTTCGCGCCTCCCCCAGGCTCTGGTACCTCATGCTCATGTGGAGCACGTGCATCTGGAGAGGCACAGATCGTGAGAGGTACCAGCTGCCCCTCCCACGGGGCACTCCCACCACCCTACCCCATGCCCCAGCCCAGCTCCAGGGGGCGGCACTGCCCATCCAGGCTGTGCTCCGAGCCTCCTCGCCCAGGGCCCCCCCAGTGGAAGTGCAGCTGCAGGGCGCGGTAGGCAGGCAGGGGCAGCCCGGCGCCCTGAATCCCCAGACGGCTCTGTGGGCCAGTGTCCATGCAGAGCAGCACTGAGGGTAGGGGAGCGCGTGACTGTCTCTTTCCCCCCACCTGCCCACCCTTGTGCTATTAGGGCCCAGGGTGCCAGCACAGGTCCCCTTCAGGCCCATCTGCTCCCTGGCTGGGCTTCCATGGAATCAGGACCTCATCTGGTGTCCAGGCCCCTCTGCGGGTCAGCAGACTGCAGGGCTAATAACCCACCCTGCAAGGACGGGGGAGAGAGTGGCCCCCCTGTGACTCGAGTTTTGACCCACCACAGCTATGTGTGATATTGGGGGGTTGTGATGACTTCTGAGGCATCCTGATGCTGGGCGGGGAGGGGGGACGGGGCTCTGACTTCTGGGAATGTCCTGACTTCTGGTCCTAGGGGCAAAGGCTGATTGCTATTGTTAGGGGGGTCCTGACACCTGTATACGGGGGTGCATGACCCCTGTTGGGGGTGTCTTTACCAACATGTGTGGATGTTCCTGTGCTGACTGTGGAGGTTTTGATTCCTGTGTGTGTGTGCGGGGAGGGGTGGGTAGTTCCCACTCCCAGGTGGGTTCCTGCTCCTGTCTGGGGGGTGTCCTGGTCCCAGGGTACTGACCTGTATGGCCATCATTTTCCAGGATCCATGGGCCTGGAGGTGCTGAGTTGTAGCCTTGGAAGATGAAAGGTCCCAGGGTGGGGTCCTGCTGGACTAGGTGAAGGTCAATGTTGATGGGGGACTGGGCTGGGCCCCCACAAGCAAGGGCCATCTCCATCCAGTGGGTGGGGCCTGAGGGAACAAAGCCAGAGATCTGTGGGGGGATCAGGGAGGCAACTTGGGGGTACACAGAGGAAGGCGGTGCTCCTTCCCACACATACAGAGAATTGCCCAGCCTCAGGAAGCTCGTCCCTGCCCCCCCACCCCGCACACCTAGACAGGTCACAACTGCCGCACACACCCTGACCTGGCCAGACCACAATGTTTGCAACACTCTCACACAGGGAGGCGCCACCTGGGCTGGGCTATACTCTGACAGTCGCCTGCAGGTAGCCTGCCCCACAGGGAACGGGGGTAGAACAGTCTCCTGGCACAAGGGTCCCAAGCTGGTCCCACACTGGGCACCGGTACCACCTGCTCACACATGGGCTGGCCACACTGACTGGCTTGCAGGCCCCAGCGATACGAACAGCTTGGCACATGTGGCAGGACTGGAGGTCACACCAGCAGCAGACCCGGACGCTCATGCAGGGGGACGGTCACGCGCATGCCGCCTGGTGCCCAGACAGCCAGTGTGACCGAGCACCCCAGACAGAAACCTGCAGAGACCACAGCAGGCTCAACATGCACACTGTTTTTGGGTCATGCTAGCACCAGACTGTCTAGTGGTCCCAGGACAAAGACATCTCACACAGCCTCACACGACACTCTGTCCTCACCACACTTCGGGTCCTGGGAGTCGTAGCACCGGGTGCCTTCAGACAGCGGACAGGGGACTGAGATGAGGCACAGTCATCTGGGTCCTCTCCGAGCTCCAGTCCAGCCAGGGTCCAAGAATGGGGGCGCAGGCCTTAGGCCAGAGGAGGCTAGCACAGACCCTGCTCTTCTGTCCCAGACCCCAACATCTCATTCCCCAAGGAAACCCCGCAGTGGCAGGGTTTAACAGGAAAAGGGGGAGCTATGAGGGAGCGTAGATTCCAGAACGGACGGCAGGGTCCAGGTGCTCACCCTCTGTGTCCCCGCACACCACCAGTGGCCCGGTGAGGAGGGCGAGTGCAAAGCCCGGGGCCATGCTGCCGCAGCCACTGACTCCAGAGGGCTAGAAAGTGCCAGAGGACAGTGGGCAGGCGAGGTGGCTGTTTGGAAAGAGCTCTGTATCTGGGCATGTGTGTGCCTGTGGATGTGAGCACGACTGGGCCAGTGGGGTGAAGGGAGGGCGGTGAGGTGGGGTGATACCTCTTTCCAACCTCCAGAGGGCCAGGCTCTTCTTTGGGGAAGGGGCGCTGTCAGCAATGCTGATGGCACTCAGGACCCCTCACCACCCCAGCAGGTGTGTTCAGGAATGAGGGACCTGTCCTCAAAACTCCTATCCCAACCAAGGGACTCCCTGTTCCTTTCCTAACCCTGGCCCCTCACCCATCCAGTCCCTGGGCCCCCAGTGCCTGGTCTGGAGCCAACTGCCACGATGCTGGGTTAGAGGTTGAGTCCCCTGGGCACCCCTTTGTTCCTCTATCACAAACTGGGAAATTACTGAGAGGGCCATGGTGAGAGAACAGAAGGAACAGGGGCATCTTGGAGCCCTGCGCCTGGCCTGGCTTGCACAGATGCTCCGACCCCTCCATCCACCCATCCCCACCACTGCGTCTCACAGCCCTGACTTGGCTGGAGCCTCCTGTCCCCACTTGGGTCACACCAAGGACTGACCACACCTCTTCCAGAACACAAATTTATTTGGCATTTGGATGAAATGGTTCTCACAGCATCTTAAGAAAAGGATTAGTGCCAACCCAACCAAAAGTAACCCCAAACTAAAAACCCTTAGTGAAAGGAAAACAAAAAACAGGCATCGAGACAATGTACAGTATCGACTCCTTCCTCCACCAGGTAAGTCAGGCCCCCAGGGGGAGGAGGCCCCTCCCAAGAGCTTGGCCTGTACCTCTGGGGGCCCGGTCTCTCCCAGGAGCACGAGAGTCTCAGTTAGGGCTGGCCTCGGGATTCTTCATTGGACCGTAGAGCACAGTCAGATCTTACATAGGGTGGCAACTGGACAGGAGGCCGAGGACAGCCAGGTAGACCCCAGCTCCCCACCTTGTTCCCCTCAGAACCGCTGTCCAGCAGAGGTCAGTTCCCGGGCACCAACTCCTGCAGACACAGCGGGCGGGGGTCTGGAGCAGCACTGCTCGCGGGCCTTCTGCCCAGCCCATGGACACCGGTGGGCTGAGCACCCTGGTGCCGGGACAGAGCCCGGGCCGGTCCAGAAGCAGGCCCAGCGTCTCAGGTCCCTCTCTCCTCGATGCCTCCCACGTGCCTAATTGGCCCCAGCAGTCCTTCAGTCTCCAGAGGGAGTTCCCCAGTCCCATGCACCTTGTGCCAACCGTCCTGCCCTCTACACATGGTTCTGAGATGTGGGGCCAGAGACATGGGAGCTGTGAAGGCCTCTCAGCTGTAGAGGTCAGGCCCCTCTGTGCTCCGCTGTGGTGGTCACTCCAAAGCAGACACGCTCAGGACACTCACCTGGCACCAGTAAGACCCGTGATTGCTCTCTAGCCCTCAGCTGCCCGGAGCCCAGCACGCTGGCGGCCCAACACGCTTCCTGCTGTCTTCAGCCGCCGGCGTGGGCCACATGGGCCCAGGAGGCCTTTCTCGAAGTAGCAGTCCTTTGGCAAGGGGAGCTCAGGCCTGTGTGGCACGCAGCCCACCTGCCTGAGGCCTGCCTCCAGCACTCTGGATCCTGTGATCCTGGACAGGCTGTTCAGAATTTACACCTCTGGCGGGCTCGGGGGACGACAGTTCTGTAGGGCAACTCAAAAATCGCATTCCATACTGGAAGAACACAACGGGTTTCCAATGGGAGAGTGTGAGAACGTGCCACCGAGATCTGTCAGTCACCACAAAGCCCCACAGAAGCACCCAATTCTAGTCAACCCTCCGGTCAGTGCATGCTGGTCTGGAAAGGCTCCACAGGGGACCAGGAGCAGGGCTCCATGCTCTCGGCCTCCACCTCAGGGGTGGAGGTGCAGACCTGGCCGTGCCTCAGTGCCAGCCCCGAGGCCACGGCTGGCCTGGGAAACTGGGGCCTCATGCCCGAGTTCCGGTGTACCGCCACCACCTGCAAAACTTGGACACATATGTACACACACACACAGATACACGCGCACACACAAAAGGAAAAGATCCAGACATTCAACGTAGAAAAGATATGGATGTGCTAAAAATCGCACAGAACCCGCTTAATCTCCAAACCTCAGAAATGCTAAAAGCCCCGTGTCAGGAGACGAGACCACTGCCCAGGAGCAGGCAATAGGGTCGCTTCGTCCAAAGGCCCCTGGGCAGGGTACCCTGCACCCCAAGCTGCTGAGGAGCACGGGAAGGTGGCATGTGGCCACTGAGCACTTGGCCCCAGTGGTGATAGTGTGCAAGTGGACTTTCAGGAGATGGACACAGCCCGGGGCATTCATTTCAGCCACCCCTCCCCACAAAGAAAGAACCCCTTATGGCACAAACAAGATGGGGTGAGGAGCAGGCCAGGCCCAGGGGCAAATTCAATAGGACTGGGGGCTCCAGAGGGTAGCAGACAGGAGCCGGCTTAGCCCCCAACCCCCAACAGAGGATCCAGGGCCAGAACACTCATGCCTGGCTAAGGGTCTTGGCCCAACTCCAGGGCTGCCTCTTGGGGGAGCCATGCACAGCAATGCTGGGGAGAAAAATGACAGGGTAGGGCCAGGGCCTCCTGGCACAGAACTGGGATTCGCAGTGGAGAGTTCAACCTCCTTCCATGACCCCCTTCTCAGGGCCTCGGGCACCAGCGGTCCAGGCCAGCCCCCAGCCCGGGGCAGGGTCACCCTTGATGTTCACAGCTGGGGTGTGGGGGGATCCTCAGAGCAGTCACTGTGTAACCTCCAAGGCCGTCTACCCTGAGGCAGACCAAGTGCCCGGACAACACTGACAGTCCACAAACACAGCAGTGCCTGGAAGCGCCCCTCCCGCCTCCTGGCAGCTGGGGCTCGGTGGCCGTTTGGCAGGCTCCTCTGGACGGCATGCTGCGGCCAGCAAGCCCACTAAAGCCAGGTGTGGTTTGGCCCCTGCCCCTGCCCACAGTGCCCTCTTTGTTCCCTACTTCTGAAACGTGTGGTCTGAACGAACTTCGTCATTCTTCTGCCATTTGAAAAGAAACAGACAGGGCCCGACAGCTATGCATGTTTCTGGAGCCCTCCAGGAGACCCGGCGCAGGTGTCTGCTCCCTCGGGAGGCCAGTGCGGTCTGTGTGTGCACACGCACGCCATCGGTGGGTGTGTGGCCGTGCAGCTGGGTCCAGGCTCCCTCAAGGGCCCTGTAAGTCTCCCATGGGGATCAAGGTTTTCTTGACAGCAAGACAGCAAAAAGGTGCTCCCTGCCCGTTAGGGCCGTGGGCCGGGCCGTCCTCTACACCACGGTACTGAGGGAACTGCGGCTGTGGCAGCCGCCCCCCGGCAGCACCTCTGTGGCCGCGGTGCTCCCGCTCTGGCCAGGGTCAGGGGGTACAAGGAGGGCACTGCTGCTGTCGGCTGAGTCTTCCAGGTCGGCCAGAGAGGCCCCTGCGGCGGGCAGAGGGTGCTCCAGGCGCCGGGGGGATGCACCTTCACCGCTACCATCCCCTGGGGTGGGCGGCCTGGCCTCTGCTGGCTCAAAGGCATCGTCGTCTGCAAGGAGACAGAAGGGTGTCAGCAGGACGGTGCGTCTGGCCCAGGGGAAGAGGGTGGGCTGGACAGCACCAGGGGACGCTCCTCCTGTCTGAACGCTCCCACTATGGTGGGAGTGGGGGGAAGCGGTGCTCACCCCTCACCTTTGCAAGGGGCGGGCGAGGTACAGGGGTACAGCTATGAGCTGGACATACTTTGACAGTCGGCAGAACAAAGTCAGGGGAGAGGAAAAATCCTCTCAGACTTGGTGGGAATCAAAGCAGGGCTCCCATGACGTGAGGGGGTTACTGGGCTGGCGGCGGCCAGGCCGTGGCTGGAATACAGGGATGAGAATGCAGGAGGCAGGGCCGTGGCAGGCAGCTCCGCACACCTCACAGGGGTCTGCAGAAATCCCTGGTTTGAGGGAAGCTTTGTGGCAGCCCACTCCCCTCAGTGTGCCTGCTCCTTATTACCCAGGCCCTCTCTGAAAGCTTAGAGCGTGGGGGCCCAGCGTGCCCCTTTCCGCTGGCTGGCTTCCCCCAGGCTCAGCAGTCCTGTTACCCTGCCCTGGGGAACATGTGCTCCCTTAAAGCCGGCTCCATGCAGGCATCTGGGACCTGCTGCCCCCCGGCGGCATCCCTGGCAGGAAGTCTGTTCTACCCTGAAGCCCCCCGACAGCAGACGGGCAATCCGTGTGCACAGGGGTCAAATCCAGGTCTTGCCCACAGACCACAGAGGGGCAGTCTCGGTCCCAGTGAACACAGCACTGCTGGCCCCATGACCCCTGTTCTGCTGGGGTACATGGGTGTGCAGGGAACTGGCCACCTTGGAGGAGGGCACTGCCCGCTGGTGTACCACAGGGGGTCGTGTGTGTGAGACCATGTTAACACACCGGCACACGGGATGGGACGCCTGAGCTGCACACCAGGCACAGGGACAAGCCAGGCAGCGGGTGAGGCCCCCGGCATTCCCTCTGTGCTACACGGCCCTGGGAGGCACGAGCTTCCACGGTGTCAGATGGACAGCAGATTCAAGTCATCGGGCCAACATCACAGAACCAGTGCTTTCTTCACAGAACTGCTTCCAGACAGGAGGGAACGTCATGATGGCGTCTCTTCAGCTCACCACACGTACACATGTGCCTTTATGGCCGAGCAGTTGGCTCTGGGTGGTCCCCTGCAGCTCTGGGCTCGCCCTGACCCCACAACCACCAGCACTCGGCTCCCCAGCTCTCCACAGAGCCCAGCTGGGTGTGCCCCAAGGGCTGCTTGCTAACAGGTGTTCGGGAGGAAGGTGTGCTCATCTGCACGGGCAACTCTGGGAAGAGCCCACCTACCGACAGACGGTGGTTCCTTCCACCTAAAGGGAAACTCAAGGGGAAAGCAGAAGGCCAGGAAGAAGTGGAGGTTCAGGGCCTCATGGACTGGGGAGGAGGACCACCGAGCCCCTGGTTAGTGACGTGCTGATCCCTTGTCCCTGGGGGGGAAGCACCTGCGGGGTCGTAGAACACGCTGTCAGGGTTGACGGAGGCCTCGTAGGGCGGCGGCGGATCATCAGGCTGGTCGATGTCTGGGTACTTGTATGCGGTGTAGGGAGGCGGAGGGTCATGGAAGTGGAACGTGCCACCTTCCCCGTCGTCAGAAAGGTGTAGTGGTGTGAGGCCGGTCCCGAACCCGTCTGGGCCATAATCAAAGCCGGGGATCCTCCGGCCGAGGTTGAAGTGGTGCACTGGGCAACCGCAGGGAGAGACAAGCCAACAGAGCCATGTCACTCAAAGATGCGCGGCTCAGCCCCCGAGTCACCCACCCCCTCCCGAGGCTGGACCTGCCACCCCCAGGCCAAGGGATCAGGCATCCCGACTGTCACACTCGTGTGCCCAGCTGCCCACACGAGAGCCCTGAATCTCTCACCCAGACCCCCTCCTTCAGTGCACGCCTGGCCCTCACCCACGTGCAAGCCATCACTACTTCCTGCCACATCGGCCGCCCCGCCGTCACCACACCCCTCCAGCTGAGGGTCTCTGTAGCTGGCCTGCTGAGACTGAGGGTCTGGGGAAGGACTGGGCTGCCTCTCAGGGCCATGAGGCCCCCGACTGCAGCCGGCACGGTCCCTCAGCATTCCGGCCACCTTGAATCGGAGCCCTCGAGCCCTCGGGGTCTGCAACCCCATCGCTGCCCACAGGGACCAGGGGACTGGGTGCTGGGGGCCTGGCTTGCTCGCTAAGACAGGGAGCGACTCCCACCGCTCTACTGAGGGCAAGGGCACTCGCTGCAGAGGACTCGGGCTGAGGAAGGCAAGGCACACCGTAAGCTGCCTAACAGCTGCTCGGGGTGTCGGCTGCGCCGCGCCCTCTGCCCCCGGCAGGTGGCCCACTCATGGTCCAGACTGCCGGGAAAGGTACCATCCCCGATCTGAATACCCAGCGCCCGTTGCGGGTCCTGCTTCAAGGCCTGGAGGGCCGGGGAGCCTGGGGGCAGCTGGCATTGAGGGTGCGTCCCTTCCTCCGCACATCCAGGGCCTGATTTCAGGTCCCCAGGACAGTTCCCCTGGTTGCCCAGGTCTGTGTGCTCAGCCCAGGAGCAGGTGAGTGGGTGGGACAGGGACACGCTGGGGCATCCCTATCAACATCCCCTCTGTCCTCCTTGCCCCTTCCCACTTCCTGTGCCTCCCGCCCCACAGGGGACACAGCCTGGAGTGGGACCTCCACTGTGGCTGTCACAGGCAGGGCCAGGCACACTCACAGTTGGCTCCAATCAGGGACTCAATGCGTTCCCGCCGCCTCTGGCGAAGCCGGTGGACCATGAAAAGCAGCAGTGACAGGATGAGGAAGGAGGAGATGCAGCTAACGATCAGACGCATCCCACTGGCCATGGAGTCGAACAGGCTGTTGCCATCTGGTACAAGGGGAGGAAGGAAACCGGCTGTTTTCCGAAAAGGAGAGTCTGACCCCCCAGGCACTTAGTGCTATGGGAAGGCGACAGCCTTTCACCACCAAGCGGTTATGTGGAAAAGGCAACTTGCTTCCTGATTCCCTGCACTTGACGATCTCAGGAGAGATGGCAGAAATGAAACAGCTCAGAGTCATGCATACTGTGATAACACCAAAGGAGAGAAGCAAATCTTCAGCCAGGAAAAATATTTTACCTTCCAGCCTAGCACTAAGTTCCATGCAATGCACCCCTTCTGCCTAAGAAGCTTTGTTATGGGCCCCTGTGCCCCCAACCACACAGTATAAAATCAGGCCTATGTGACCAAGCTCCTGGACCCTAGACCAGGGATGCTCACCTGGGCGACTCTGTCACTCCCAGGGAACATTGGGCAATGTCTGGAGACACTTTGGGTCACCATCAACCCCTCGAGGGTGCAGGCACTCCTGGCATCTAGTGGGTAAAGGCCAGGGATGCTGCTCAACATCCTGCTGAGCACAAGAAGGGCCCACATCACAGTGCTGAGCCCCAAATGTTGACAGTGCCCACATGGAGACACCCTGCCTTGCCCTGGTGCCCACCAGTGTTTGTTAGGTACCTGCCATGGAGCTGCTGCAGGGGGAGCACAGATGATCATGGGATGAGGTGTGAGGGAAGAGAACTTGCACTGGCTGAGTGCCAACCGTGGGACAGACCTCTCCAGGGGCTCTCACCGAGGTAAGACGGGCCACTCGCGCCAAGCCACAGAAACACAGAACCAGGAAGTGGTCCCGGGAATCCCTGCCTCCACGACCCAGAGGGAAGGCCACGGAGGCCTCAGTGGGGGGGAGAGTGACCGGTAGCCACTGGAAGCAGGACTCCGCATGGGTGGAAGGGCCAAGGACTGTCGACTTTCAACTCTGTGACAACCATGCGGGCAGGTTCCCCAACCACCAGCTCCAAGGAGACACTTCACGGCCAACATGGATTCCATGTGAAAGGCCGGGCTCCCAGGTCCCTTCTACTCCTTCTGCTGGCCCAGCCTGCTCCACACCAATGCAGATGGTCCGAGCTCATTCTTGCCCTCCTCCTACAGGGCCAGAGAGCTTCCCTCAAAGCTGCACTTATTGCTGACAACCCTTGGGAAGTAAATATGTGGAAAGGATACGTCCTCTCACCAATTAGCTGCTTTTGTGGTGCCTCTGATCCTCTTCCAGTCTCAAGGGAACATTTTGTCTCTGTCTGTGGGAGGAAGTCTGTCAGCTCAGAGGGCTGCTGACATGTCTGTTCATTCCTGGCCAGCTAAGAGTCCCAAGGGGGCACCTAAAGCAGCAGTCCCTTTGCAATGACTCTTATTAATCACTTCCAAAATGAACCCAAGGACACAGTCAAGGTCCCTGACCATCCCTCCATGGTGATTACCAGGAAGGAAGAAGCATCCCCTAGAAGAAAGCCACCTGCACACACTTTGTCAGACACAGAGAAGACAGCACTGTCCTAGGAGCCAGAAGGCAACTCTTGGGTCCCTGGGGACTCACGCCATGACTGGTTAGCTACAAGTGTTGTCTATCCCAAGGTCACAAAGATTTTTCTATGATTTCTATGTTCTTTTTTTTAGAGCATATATTTTCTCCTAGGAATTTTACAATTTAAGGTTTTACAGTTAGGTCTATAACCATTTTGAGTTAATTTTTATACATAGTAAGATATGTAGTTAAAGGTATATGTGTGTATATATATATATTTTGCATATGAATGCCCAATTGTTCCAGCATCATTTGTTAAAAGATATCCTTTCTCCATTTAATTGCCTTTGTACTGTTGTCAAATATTAGTTGGCCATATATGTGTGGGACTATTTCTAGACTATTCTGTTCCACTGATCTATGTATCTCTTCTTTTGATAATACCACACTGTTTTGATTACTATGACCATACAGTAAGTTTTAAATCAGGTACCATGAATCCTCCAACTTTATTCTTTTCAAAAACTGTTTTAGCTATTCTAATTCCTTTGTCTTTCTACATAAGTTTTATTTATCTTTTTTTTTTTAAGCTTTTTAGTAATCTCTACACCCAACATGGGACTCGAACTTGCAACCCTGAGATCAAGAGTCCTGTGCTCCACTGACTGAGCCAGCCAGGCACTCTTCTACATAAATATTAGAATCAGCTTGTCAATGTCTGTAAAAAGTCTGCTGGAATTTGGGTTAGGACAGCATTGTATCCACAGATAATTTGGGGGGAGTTAACTGCCTAATGATATTGAGTCTTATGATCCATGAACATGGTATACCTCTCCTTTTATTTACACCTTTGATTTCTTTCATCAGTATTTTATGGTTTGTAGCATAGAGATTGTGCACATATTTGTAAGGCTTATACCTAAGTATTTCATGTTTTTTTGGTGCTACTGTAAATGGTACTTTTCTTAGATATTTCAATTTCCAACTGTTCACAGGTAGTATATATAAAAACAATGGAGTTTTATATATGACTTTGTATGTGGAGACCTTGCTAAACACACTTACTAGTTTTAGTAACTTTCTTGTAGATCTTCTGGGATTTTCTATGCAGACAATCATGTCATCTACTAAAAAAAAAGATGATTTCATTTTCCCCTTCTGGTCTGGATACCTTTTCATTTTCTGGCACTGCCCTTGACCTCCTATACAACCATGAACAGAGTGGTGAGAGCAGACATCCTTGCTTTGTTGAAGGGGATACTTTCCCAATGTCCCCAGTTTGGGTGGCAGTGTCTCTGTCCTTGTTGGAATACAGTCACTTCCCAGGGGAAGACACTCAGCCTGGGAAGCAGTTAGGAGCCTGCAAAAGTAAGGCTGAACAAGAGGCAGGGAGAAGTTCTGGATAAGCTGCTCCGGCTGCACAGGAGAATGGCCTGCAGCAGCTGTGGTCTCATCCAGAGGCCCTGAGAGCCCTGCTCTGCTGAGAAGTCCTCAGGGCTAGGCAAGCCTTGCCTACAGGCTTTATATAGGCCTAGTCATTCTGACAAAGCCTGGATGGAGGGGTAAGGCAACACTGGTAGACTCCTAAGAGATGGAATGAGAAATCCAGGTGATGTGGCTTATGAAAGCCAGAGTTTGACTCCTGTGGAAAGTAAGTGAGCTGGAGGTTCAGAGTGATGTGGCCAGGACACAGGAGACCTGGTAAGCACCCAATCAGTGCTTGTCAGAATCCCATAGGAATGCATCTTGTACAAGCAGATACAATCTACTCTGTGAGATAGGGAGGCCCAAGTGTACCCTCACGGACCTCCACTCTCCCTGGTAGGCTCCTCTGTACTCTCCACAGCCGATTGCACGTCTGGGACATGTGCCAAAGTGTCTGATTCGGCCAAACCTCAGACACCCTCTGACACTGCTTTGCCCTCTCCCCCAGAAGCCCTTCCTGGCATGCAGGGACACTGACAACTCTCTACTTAATGAGAGCTCTAGTTGTTGTGGCCCTCACACACCAGTTCCAGCTCCTGTCCCACCAGCACTAGGCAAAGCAGTTTCTCCTCCACAGGGGCCCTGGAGGATGGAGATGGCCACCACGCCCTGCCCAACCTTCTCTTCTACGGGGTCCATGAGCTTAGGGACTTCCACAAGGCCCTGTCCACGTCTCTCTCACACTGCCAAGATAAAAAAACAAATTCATGCTTTTGATTTACATTTCACTTGAGATTATGAATTCACAGAGATGCCAACTGCACTGGTGTGGAGAATAATCCAGCATGCTGTATGGAGTGTGATGCCCACTAATGGTCGTACAGAGCAGGTTGCTACCTGCTGCTCTTTTTTTTTAAAGGAAAGGAAGAGGGCTATCTAGAGACCACATGCCTGCATAGTGTCTAACCACAAACACCACCTGGTAGAAAGGAGTTTCTTTCTCAAAACTGAGGGTAATATTTAATCTTTCTCTGAAAGATCTTAATGGTAAAAATCAATGACTATAAGCAATAAAAACTGTCATTACCGTCCACATCACCATACTCAGAAAAGAGCTCAAATGGGGACATAAGTCTTGAGAGGAGAAAGGTCAGGTTTGAAGCCATCAGTTACAGCTGATTCATGAACAGACACCCACATTCAAGTTCAAGTTCACTGGTGTACAGTACTTGTTACCTACCTGAGAGCTGACACAAGCCAACCTGTAAGGTGGCAGTTAGAGAAGACTGGGTCATGTGACACACACATGCCCACAAGAGCAGTTGGCCCTCAAAGCGGGCAGGACAGTTCTGTCAACAAATGCTGCCACTGTTGCTATGCCATGTGCCATGAGCTCTCATGAGTCCCTACCACTGAGAAAGCAAAGGGACATCTGGGCTCCAGCTCAGAACAGGGGAGCTGACTCATGACCCACCATCAGTCTCACCTGGGTCCAGGCACATGAACTTGCAGCATTCCTTGGGGTCCTTGCGGTACTGCTGGCAGCCCTGGGGCCTCTCACAGAGGGCAGCCACACACATCTCGGGCTCCCCACCATGGCAGGTGCAGCTCAGGCATGGGTCGTCTCCTTTGGGGGTGAAGTAGAAACCTTCATCCACCACATTGTCCTTGATGTCAACGCATGTTTGACCTGCAACATGCACATACATGCATATATGTATGCATTATCAGCAGAAGGAGCCCTGACTCTCCCCAGCTGGGTCTAGGTAGCAGACATGACAACAGAGGAGTTCGCAAGATCAACCTGAGAGCCCTCCCAGTGCTGGAGTGTATGAATCTGGCCCACAACCAGAGGAAGTGGCTATCTGAGAGAGGTCACTACAGCTCACTGTTAGGACAAAGCACACCTGGTCAGGGCACACCTGGCCATGAGCCCAGACACCTAGGAGAGAGAAGAGTGCTAGATTCCAGGGGAAAGCCCATGGAGAAGTGTTTGCTTTCAAGTGTTTGCCTAAGCAGTTTACTTAGAGATTTCCTCAATTTTAAGATGCAGCTGCCATGCATATTAACCATTTTACAACACATTTGAGAATGTGTCTCCAATGATTCTCCCAAGAAGCTGCTGGCTCTGTTTACAAAGTCCACTAGTCCCAAGACACACACAGTAAACTCTGTGCAGACCTGACCTGGGGCTAGAGGAAGAGAAATGGCCATGGCCAGAGACGAGAGGGAGCTGAAAACTCAAGAGCCCTAAGCCAGCCCCAGACACAACAGATGCCTGGAGGAAGGGACAAGGGATGAGGCAGGGGCAGCTCTCCAAAAGACACATTCTCAGTGAAGGGCAAAGGGATATGAGAAGAAGTTTGTTTCAGTCTCCAAAGGGAGTAGAGATATCTAAAAAACTCATCAGAAATCCCACGACCATGGGTCTGTGCCTCACTTAAGACTGGAGTCAAATCTACAAAGCTCATGTGGTCAGGAATATGCAGGGCAAGAAACTCACATAGAACTGTTCTCTGCTAGAACAGAGAAGAAAAGAATGATGAAAAATTAGCAGCCCTTGGAGAAACGTGGGACACCATCGAGTGCACCATCATACACGAAATGGAAGTACCAAAAGGAGAAGAGAGTAGAAGGAGCAGAAAAAAGTATCTGAAGAAATAACTGCTGAAAACTTCCCAAATTCACTGGAAAAACCTATACGTGTAGGAAGCTCAACAAACTCCAAGTTGGATAAATGCAAAGAGCCTAAACACGTCAGACACACACATCATAGCAAAGTGCTAAAGTTGAAGAAAAAGTGAAAACCTTAAAAACAGCAAGCCAGAAATGACTTGTTACTTATAAGAGAACCCTCATAAGACTAACAGCTGACTTCTTAGCAGAAAAAACAGAGGTGAGAAGGCAGTGGGATAACACACTCAAGGTGCTCAAAAAAAAAACTGTCAAGCAAAAATCCTATATCCAGCAAACCTAGCTTTCAAAACCTGAAGGCAAGATAAAGACTTTCCCCAGACAGACAAGACCTGAGAGAATTTGTTGCTTTCACACTTGCCTTATAAGAAATACCAATTCTTATAAGATCTTTTTTCCCCCAAGAAGTTTTTTTTTTTTTTTTTTAAAGAGGGAGAGAGAGTGAGCATGAGGGGAGGGAGGGGCAGAGAGAGAGGGAAAGGGAGAATCCTAAGCAGGCTTCACACCCAGTGAGGAGCCTGACACAGGGCCTGACGCGGGCTCTATCTCACAACCCTGAGATCACGACGTGAGCTAAAATCAAGAGTCAGACACTTAACCAACTGAGCCACCCAAGTGCCCCACCCCAAAGGAAGTTCTTAAGGCTAAAAGAAAGTGACCCTCAGAGAGGAAGTTGGATCCATACAAAAAACCAAAAGGCACTAGAAAAGATAATTACGTAATTATGAAAGACAATATAAATGAGTATTTTTTTTCTCTCAACTGACTGAAAAGGCAATTGTATAAGATACTGTGTTTATAACAGTACTGGGCTTCTAACATATAGAAACGCAATGAACGTGTTTGCCAATAACAGCCCAAAGGAGGTGTGTGGAAGCAAAGCTGTTCTAGGCTAAGGAAATGACTGGAGGTGGTAATTAACAACTATGTTTTGTTCGTTTGTAACACTAACAGACCTAATGTGTATAATAATACCACAGAAAGAAGGAAAGGGAATAGGGTTATAAGAGGTAACATTCCACATATCACTGAAATGAACCTAGTATCAATCTGAAGCTAATCTGAATAAAATGTATATGGCAAAATGTATATATAGATGTACATGTAATTAGTGGTAATAGCTACACTTACCTGTGAATATACTAAAAAGCGTTGAGTGGTACACTTTAAATGGGTGAATTATAAAGTATGTGAATTATAACTTAATAAAGCTGTTTAAAAAAAAGAGAGATGATGGCTGAGATCGTCCCATTATCAACAAAACATATAAATCCCTAGGGGTCCTAAAAGGACCAATAAAAATAAATCAATAACCAGACACAATGTGATGAAACCTCAGTTTATCAACAAAGAGAAACTCAAAAGCAACAAGAGAGGACAATTACCTACTGTTCTGTCTTCTTTCAGGCAATGGTCAGTCAGGATGGCCAGAAGGGGAACCCAGGGGAGGCACAGGAAAACGAAGTGTATTATACTCATAGGTCCTGGACCGACAGATTCACTGCACACCAGGAGGGATCACACAGGAAGAACACCAAGGGTGCCGCTCAACCAAGTGGATAGGGAGCAGAGAAGGAGCGAAGACCCACAGCAAGTGCTTTATTGGGGGTCAGGGTGGAGTGCACAAGCAAAGGCATGGGGGGCGGATTGCACTGGAGCACTTGACTCTCACTAGGTCACAGTCAGGGGAGGGCAAGGAGAACTTATGGCAGAGGCCAGCCTTATCACACTGCAGCACCTGGCCATCTGGGCGGGGTGCTCACAGCCTGTTTGTGGAGCAGGAAGATAAGAAGTTTTAAATTTATAACACACCCAACAAACGAAGGAAAGACATATGATAGTTCAGAGCAAGGAACAGGCAGAAACAATAAAATAACATCTTCAAAGTCTTGAGAAAAAGTAACTGTTAACCAACAAATCTATACCCAGCTAAATGAAAATTCAGGATTGGGGACAAAAAATAGACTTTTCATTCAGAGAGTGTAGCACTAACAACACAACCTCATCTCAAAGAGCTCCTAAAGAATGTATTTGAGAAATAAAAAGCTGAACCCAGAAAGAAGTGGGATGCAAGAAGAAATAATAAAGAAACTGAGGAACATGTGAGGAAAGGTACATAAATGCTGGCTTCATAAACCAACAAGTGATTCATTTAAGAAATATAAAAACAAAGTAAAACTAAAATAATGGACAACAAGTCCATGTAAGTCAGAAGCTGGGGAACAACTGAAGCTAAAGCAATATAGAGCTTTTGGTGGGTTTTTTTTACTTTTTATTTTTAGGTGCACAGGGAAGTGTGTCTTCCAAGAATTGAGCTTTTGAGCTGAAATGGCTGCCACTGGGGAAAAAACAAAAACAAAAACAAAACCCTCTGCTTTCCAGTTCCAGCTGATGGTGACTTTTTGACTGATATCCATAAAATAATTCATTGAAAAGCACACTTGTTCTCAGCAGCCTGTGAGGTCCCTCATGAATTCATCATCTAGGGAAGGGGAGGCATACCCAAGTTGCAGACGCAGGGCACGTGCTCTGCAGAATTGTAAGAAAGATAAGGGGTGGTTTTAACCATCCTCCTAATGCCCCCCCCCCTTTTAAAGATGTTATTGATTTGAGAGAGAGTGAGAGAGAGCATGAGAGCAGGTTGAGGGAGAAGCACTGAGCAGGTAGACCAATGTGGGACTCAATCCTGGGGCTCCAGGATCATGACCTGAGCCAAAGGCAGCCACTTAACTGACTGAGCCACCCAGATGCCCCCAATGTCCCTTTTTAAGCCTTCTTAAAAGGTGGTTCGCACGGTGAGTAGAAATTAGGCCCTTCTGCAGTCTAGATCTTCCTCACTCAATCAGTGTACACAAAGTGGCACTGGCCCACTGGAAATTACAGGCTCCATCAGGGAGAAAAGAAATTACTTACTAAGCAGCAAATTCTGTAAATTTGTAATTCAGATCTTAGACTGGCCTCGCAATATAGGGTCTTTGTATTAACAAGAAGGAAGTTAGAGACACTGTCTTTAGATTTAAAAAAATAAATCAATTATGCCCTTTAAAAATGTAAGGGTAACCACTAACACGACAGGCATATGTAACAGAACTTCTGAACCAGTATAGGAAAAAAAGAGACTAGAGAAAAGTTGATTAATCTCGTATAAGTCAGGAAAAGATAAAAAAGAAGAAAAATCCTGGGTAAACAGCACAGAATAAAGTGCCAAAATCAACTTGAAGACTTAATTAAAGAGTACAAAAAGGCATATTAAAAGGAAGCTAGCACAAAAATATTATGTAATAATAATGAAAACAGTTCATATATATTGAGAGCTTTCTATATGCCAAGGACTGTTGTTTGCACTGCACATATGTTGACCAATCTCTCCCAACAACATGGTGAGGTGTGCTCTACTACCCCCTTTTCCTGATGTGGAACCCAAGGGACAGAGCTCAAGAAACTTGTCCAAAGCCAAACTTGGATTCAAAGTCTGGCTATCTATTAAGCCTCTTCTCATAATACCATTTTGCAGCTACCACTGGAAAAGAAGTAAGACTTTAAGCAAAACCAACAAAAACTAGTATGGATAAAAAGGGATCATTACATCATGATAAAAAGGTTCAATTCAGGAAGATATAATAATTATGAGTACTTAACGCCCCCAATAACATGACCTCAAGACAGATAAAGCTAAAATTAGAGAATTATCAGGGAAAAATGGATGAATCAACATCCACAGTGAGAGATTAAAACACATCTCTTTCAACAATTGATATACCATGCAGTCCAAACAGACTTGAACAATGCCATCAATAAGCCTGAGCTAATAAATGTATAAAAAATCCTACGGCCAAGAGTTTACGCACATATGGAATAGTAACAAAAATCCTAACAACAATAGAACATAAATATCATGTTAATCTGATCACAATACACATAAACCACTAAATTAGAGACTATTAGTAAATACGATCTATGATTAATCTATGATAAGAATGAATTCCTGGAAGGGGGGAATATACTGACTACAAAAGGATAGGAGGCATCTTCTGGAGGGCTAGAAATATTCCACATCTTGATTTGGGAAGTTGTTACACATGTGTACAATTTCAACAAACTTGCACTTAAGATCTGTGTACTTTATTGTTTGTAAGTACAGGGAAAATTAAACTTTAATGCCTTATATTAGAAAAAAACTAAAAATTAAGGAGATAAGGGTCTAACTCTAGAAGGTGGAAAAAGAAAAGTGTAAATCTTTTTTTTTTAAGATTTTATTTATTTATTTCACAGAGAGAGAGAGAGCGAGCACAAGCCGGGGGGGGGGGGGTGCAGCAGGCAGAGGGAGAGGGAGAAGCAGACTCCCTGCTGAGCAGGAAGCCCGATGTAGGGCTCGATCCCAGGACCCTGGGACCATGACCTGAGCCAAAGGCAGACGCTTAACCGACTGAGCCACCCAGGCACCCCAGAAAAGGGTAAATCTAATAAAAGTGAAAGGATGGAAACTGACAGTAGAAATTAATGGCACAGAAAACAGATACACAACAGTGAGACTCCATTACTACCCAAAGCTGGTCAGTCACAAAGATGAATCAAAGAGCCAAATTTTTAGTAAGACTAATCAAGAAAAAAGGAAGAAGGTATAAATAATATTAGAAATCAAAAGGAGGTCATAATGATATACACGAATGCTTCAAAAATCCTAAGAGAATGCTAAGAGAATTGTATGAGAATGAAGTAGAAAATTCAGACACATAGGCAATGCCCTAGATAAATATGACTTATCAAAATGACTGAAAAAGAACCAGAAAATTTGAATACATCTATAATCATTAAAACAATTAAATTAGTATCAAAAATCTACATCCAAGATACACACACACACACACACATGCACACACGCACACACATACACACGTCTTAGCTCTGTCCACTGAAAGGGCGTAAAAGCCATGAGCATAACTAGTGTCCAGGTCCTCTAAGGCTGTTTGGGAAAAGGCTGAGTCCAGAAAGTACAAGATGAACTAGAAAAAGAAAGCAAACAGAAGGAAATAATAAAGAGCAATAATCAGTGGAATTGAAAATAGAGAAAAATCAATGATACAAAAAGCTGGTTCTCAAGAAAATCAACAAAATTGATAAACCTCTAGCAAGACTGACAAAATCAAAATGGGAGAAACACAAATCAGGAATGAAATAGGGGACATCACTATAAATCCTGCAGTCATAAGAAGGTTAATAAGAGAACACTATGAGGGGCACCTGGGTGGCTCAGTTGGTTAAGTGACTGCCTTCGGCTCAGGTCATGATCCTGGAGTCCCAGGATCAAGTCCCGCATCAGGCTCCCTGCTCAGCAGGGAGTCTGCTTCTCCCTCTGACCCTCCCCTCTCTCATGTTCTCTCTCTCTCAAATAAATTTTTTTAAAAATCTTAAAAAAAAGAGAACACTATGAATAATTCTATGCCCATAAATCTGAGTACTTACAAGAAATGGATCAATTCTTTGAAAACCAGAAACTATCAAAAATTCACTCAACGTGAAATAGACAATCTGAACAGTCCTATAGCCATCATATAAGTTGAATTCATAATTTAAAAACTCCCCCCAAAAGAAATCTCAGGCCCAAGTGGTTTCACTGGAGAATTCTACCACCACGGACAGTGGTTGCAAGTGCGTGTGGTTATAAAGGAATAATAGGGAGGATCTTTATGGTGCTGGAACTACTCATATCTTGACTGAGTTATAGGAACCTAGACAAGTAATAAAACTCTATAAATCCCTCTCTCTCTCCCTCTCTCTCTCTCTCTCACACGCACACACACATACACACACGCACAAATGAATACAAGTAAAACTGGAGATAGCTAAATAAGATCAGTGGATTGTGTCCAAGTCAATATCCTGGCTGTGATATTACACTATGGTTTTGCAAAACGCTCCCATTTGGGGAAATCAGGCAAAACGTATAAGGGATCGCTCTGTCTTACTTCCTTTAAATGCATCTGAACCTACAGGATCTCAATAAAAATGTCAATTTAAAAAAAAAAAAAGCCAGCATAAATGGGTCAAATTAAGCATAAAAATAATGGTACTCATGAATTATAACCTATCTTATATAATAAAAATCCAAGAGTGCATTCTAATACAAATAAAGAAATTAATAAACGGGGGAGAAGGGAATGCTCTTCCTTACCATAGAATGCCAACTAGTAAATATGGAAGGAATGACAGAGTTAGAAAATTGCCAATACATGCCAGCATCAGCAGGTACAAATTTGATGAGGAACAGGAATTTTACATGGCCTCAAAGGATCTCCTCACATATTACTTATTAATTTCAAAACGCGAAAAACTAGAACTTTACAGTACAGAAATCTGGCAGGTACAACCTTAATCCAGGGATCAAACCTAATGTCACCAATGTCAGGGCAAAGCGACACCACATGCCTCATCAGATGATGTATCTAAGGGACTAAATATACAGACAATGGCTAGACCATATATGACAACAGAGCTCTGACCCACCACCTCTGCGGCGACCAGCCCAAAACATTTAGGATTTGGTCGATGACTATGAGCTTCCCTGTTTTTTCCACACTTCCAAGGCAGGACCCAGCAGAGAAAGCCAAATATGCCCCTCAAACCAATTGCCTTAACTGCCTGGCTTGTAGTTAGTTAGCCTGCCCCCAGCTTCCCACGCCAACTGCCTCCAATCAGAGCACACCGGGAGCTTTTAGGGCACTGGTGAAAACCCCGTGATGGATCCACAACTTCAGCTGGAGGCAGGACAGATGCTGGTGATGGCCACACACATTAAGACAGCTGCAAGAGACAGACTCTCTCAAGAGTGGCCCCAAGGGAAGATCTAAAGCAGAGGGCAGAGCAGACATTAAGAAGAGCCCTTTGGGGGGCGCCTGGGTGGCTCAGTCGTTGAGCGTCTGCCTTCGGCTCGGGTCATGATCCCAGGGTCCTGGGATCGAGCCCCGTGTCAGGCTCCCTGCTCAGCGGGAAGCCTGCTTCTCCCTCTCCCACTCCCCCTGCTTGTGTTCCCTCCCTCGCTGTGTCTCTGTCAAATAAATAAATAAAATCTTAAAAAAAAAAAAAAGAAAGAAAGAGAGCCCTTTGGAAAACCAGCTCCACTCTAGACACAAGACAGCTACTGAATACGAAGGGTGGGCTGCATGCAGGATACCCACAGCCCAGCCCAAAACCTGCCCATACTGACCCCCATACCACCACTGCAGTAAAGACCCTCCCTACACACAAGTCCTATCAGAAGGAAAGGCAAGCCTCTTTCCATGGACCAAAACCACCTACTGAACTCAATCTCTACTGTCCTACACAAGTTGTCTGATCTTCGACAAAATATTACAAGGCATACAAAAAGCCAGAAAAAATAAAAAACCCACAAAAACTCCAGAGACAACTAGATCAACAAAACTACACTCAAATAAAGGAACCATCCCACAGAAAATTTAAAATAACTATGATGAATATGTTCAAAGCTCTAATGCAAAAGACAGATAATATACGAGATGAAAAATTCAGCAGAGAGATGGAAACTCAAGAAAGAATCAAATAGTGATGCCTGGGTGGTTCAGCTGGTTAAGCGGCTGCCTTCAGCTCAGGTCATGATCTCAGGGGTCCTGGCATCAAGCCCCGGTGTGGGGTTCTCTGCTCAGCAGGGAGTCTGCTTCTCCTTCTCCCTCTGCCCCTCCCCCTGCTTGTGCTCTCTCTCTCTCTCTCTCTGAGAAATAAATAAAATCTTTTTTTTAAAATAAAATAAATAAATAAAAAGAATCTAATAGAAATGCTAGAAATGAAAAACACACAAAATGTCAAAACCAAACAGGTGAAAAATGCCATCAATGGGCTCATAAGCAGACTCAACAAAGCTAAGTCAAGAATTAGTAAAACACGTCAATAGAAATTACTCAAACTAAAAGACAAAAAGGAAAAAGAAACACTGCAACTAAATGCAATGTATGATTCTGGACTGGATCCTGGACCAGGAAAAAAAAATAGCTATAAGGTGTATTATTGAAACAACTGACAAAACTGTCATAACAAATTGCAGATTACTGTTTAGCACTACACTCATGTTAAATGTCCTGATTTTCATAATTGTGGTTATGTAAGACTGTGTCCTGGTTCTTAGGAAACACACCAAATATTTAGGCCTCTAGAGTACAATATCTTCAATTTACTCTCAAATGGATCAGAATAAATATGCGGAGAAAAAATGATAAGCAAATGTGGCAAAATACAAATAATTGGTGAATCTGTGTAGGGGGTATATGAGAGGAAGTTCTTTATACCATTACCACAACTCTTCCCTAAGTTTGAAATTACAGTGGACCCTTGAACGATGCAAGGGTTAAGGGCGCTGACCTCTGCATAGTTGAAAATCCATGTATAACTGTTGACTCCCCAAAAATGTAACTACTAATAGTCTACTGTTGACCCAAACAGTAACTGATAACAGATAACATGAACAGTCAATTAACACATATTTTGTATTTGATATGTATTATATACTGTATTCTTACAATAAGCTAGAGAAAAAGTATTAAGAAAATCATAAGGAAAAGAAAATACATTCACAACAGGGTACTGTATTTACTGAAAAAATCCACATGTAAGTGGATTTAAACCCATGTTGTTCGAGTATCAACTGTGTATCTAAATAACAAGTTACAAAGTCCCCCGCCTCCCAGGCCCAGATAGTTCTATAGGGTATGGTCTACTAAACACTCAAGGACAAGATCATCCCCAACTAGTGCAAAGTGACTTAGACACTTCCCAACTCATTTCATAAATCGAATATAAATGTGATACAAAAACTAATCAAGGAAAGCAAAGAAAAGGACCATAACAGGACAAGCTCATTTCTTTCTTTTTTTTTTTTTTAAGATTTTATTTATTTATGTGACAGAGAGAGACACAGCAAGAGAGGGAACACAAGCATGAGGAGTTGGAGAGGGAGAAGCAGGCTTCCCGCGGAGCAGGGAGCCCGACGTGGGGCTCAATCCCAGGACCCTGGGATCATGACCTGAGCTAAAGGCAGACGCTTAATGACTGAGCCACCTAGGCGCCCCTAGGACAAGCTCATTTCTTTAAAGAGTTTCAAAAATCCTAAATAAAATATCAGCCAAGCAAAGCCAGCAATATATATGCAAAAAACCCTGAGGATGATTTAATATCAGAGATCTACTAATGTAAAAAAGTAAATGATAAATAAAATCATATAAGCAAAATAGTAATATAAATCAGTAAAGAAAAAAAGCCACATGATCCCAATAAGTGCAAAAAAGCATTTACATTTTTGTAATGTAGAAATTCCCAGCAAAGTAGGAATGGAAAGGTCCTTCCTTAACCTCAAAAAGGTATTTTCTCAATCTTTTTTTTTTTTTTAAGATTTTTTTATTTGTCAGAGAGAGAGAGAGAGAAAGCACAAGGAGAGGGAGTGGCAGGCAGACGGAGAAGCAGGTTCCCTGCTGAGCAAGGAGCCCGATGTGGGGCTCAATCCCAGGACCCTGAGATCATGACCTGAGCCGAAGGCAGACGCTTAACGACTGAGCCACCCAGGCATCCTGTATTTTCTCAATCTTAAAGTGCCATATTTAACGCTGAAACACTGAAAGCTTTCCCTTTGAGGCTAGGAAGATAAGATTATGCTCACTACCAGCACTTCTAATCAACACTACACTGAGCCCTTAGCAAGTAAAGGAACACCAGGGGAAAAAAACGTAAAGAAATAAAAAGTCAAAGATTTGAAAGAAGACACAAAAATGCATAAATAGAAAACCTAGCAGAATCCACCGAGGTAAGCGTTCTAATAATGGAGCTCAGAAAACGGATCCTAAAATTCAGGTGAGAAAAAAATGTTGAGAGTCAGCAACAGCCCGGGCAAGAGCAAGGCAGGGAAGCCCAGCACCGGCCGAGAGGATGTATCCCAAAGCTCCTGTAAAGACGGTGTGGTATCAGCACAGGACTGACAAACAGCCAAGGGTCAGAATGGAGTCCAGAAATAGGCTCAAACATCTATGAACCCCTGATGAATGACCCATCAGGAGGGAAGGGAATGATGGTCCAAATTAATGGCGCTCAGACCATCGGCTGCCACCCAGCCTGCCTTACATGCTGCCTCTGGGTGCAATTCATCCCTCCTCCCACCGCAGAGGGGCCTGGACGAGGGTCCCTGCCCTCAATAAGGACAACACACTGTGTGTCCCTGAAGCCAGAGGAGGCCTCAATGTGGAATATGAGCGAGGGAGCGGGCAGAGGGACAGGGAAGGATCACAGACGGAGCTGGGGGAGCAGTCCAGATGCAGAGTGGGCAGTCTTGGAAAGATCCAAGGAGAGTGCAGGTGGGTGACCAGAGGAGTCAGAGGCTCCAAGACACCACAAGATGTGGCAAGTCCTCCGTCACCATTCTCATTTAATCTCCGAACAACAACGAGGTGTGGAGGGCAGGAATTACCACTTCTATCCTGGGAAAGAGGAACGAGGGCTCACAGACATGGACTGCTGCCCAGCTCTTGCCCTCCCCCCACGGTAGCGGTGTGCGTTCAGAGACGGGTGTGAGCCAGGCAAGGAGCTCCTGCCGCCCCACCGCGATACAGGGGTCTGCCTTGGTGCACCGTGAGGTCAAAGGCTACTCAAGGTTGACACCAAGGTCCGGAAATCAGAGAGCCGTATTCATGTACTCATGAGAAGCACTTCCTTACAGCTCCCTAGGAGTCACGGCCACGGTGGCTTACTTCTTTTACAGAGAAACGAAGACTTCTCGTAGCAGTTCTCGGCATGCCAGCTGTGCAGGTCGTGGTGGCGGAGGGTGGGGAAATGGAAGCACTGGAGCTGGGCGCAGAACACGCTGTCGCTTTCCGACATGGCCGACGCGAAGATGGGGTCTGGGGGCAGGAACACCTCTGAGGAACCTGGGGGGAAAATCACATGCTGTCAACATACCAATCATGTGCAGTCCTCATGGGGACCAAGACCCCCCCAAACCAGACCATCAGTCAAACGGCTTGTGGGCCGCCACGTGCTCGGTGCACACTGCAGTTACGGCATTCATTCACAGCCTCCCTTAGTTCCCATGAGCACTGCTCTGGGCAACACGAAGAATAAAGTAACGGGCCAGAACATAGTGGATTAAAATGTCTGAGCTCCTATAGATAAACAACAAATAAACAAGGGCGGGGGATCCTCTCTTACAACAGGGTATCAACTGGTAAATGGAGAAGGGCTCAAAAAGGCACCCACCACACATGCAGGGGGACACAACTCCGACAGAATCGTGGCTCCGACAGCCCAGCAGGGGTATCAGCTGGCCGGGTGAACTGGAAAGCCCCAGCTCCAGGGAGACTCTGTCACTCACTGAACTTCTGCCTTCCAAGCTGGGGACCAGGCAATCAGAAATCGTCCTGCCCTAGCAGGCCAGAGTGGGGGTGCCGGAGTGCAGGGAGAGGGGGCCAGGAACCTCTAAGCCTCTCTTCTGCAATGTCCCAGGAGGTGGGACTCTGGCCATATCTGGGGCACAGCACAGCCAGCTCCCAGAGCCCACTCTCTACCTCAGAGAACCCTCCGACACTGGACCACCAAAAGATGCCTTGAGGCTAACCCGGACGCGGGTCACCGGAGATACCCTCATTTTATTAAGATGACAATGCGGTTTACCCTTTGACAGCAACAAGGCATTCCCATGCATGCCTTTTGAATTCTATTTCCTCCCAATACTAAGCATGGAGGTCAGTTTTAAAGAGCCAGCGAGTCTGGAGTGGGGGGCCTCATCCTTTAGACACTGGGAACATGGCCTCCCAGCTCCCTGACAAGGGCAGGAAGATGGACTCTGGCGAAGCATGATGGGATAGAAGCCCAGTCGCCAGCCGAGAGGCACAGTCAATGTCAGTGCACACCTGCTAGGGGATACGGGGGCCCAGTGGTCAGACTCACAGGAGGACCGTGGAGGGAGGGCAGGGGTGGGGGGTCTTCTTACACCATTTGGGGAGACTGCCTCCAATGCTAAGAGTGGGCCCTGCCATGAGCACAGTGTCATCCAGCCCCTGTTCCCCAATGAGGTCTCCTGGAACCCTTGTGTGCCCTCTTCTTCTCCTTCAGATGGGAGATGCCTCCCTTCTTAAAAACTGTTTTCTTCACTATTTGGCTTCTTGTCTCATGGGCTGAAAATGGAATAGATTCATCCTGTCCTTTATAAAAAACAAACAAGTCTTCAGGGGCACCTGGTTGGGCATCCAACTCTTGGTTTCAGCTCAGGTCATGATCTCAGGGTACTGGGACTGAGCCCCATATCAGGCTCTGCACTCAGTGTGGCGTCCGCTTGAGATTCTCTCTCCCTCTCCCTCTGCCCCTCCTGCTCATGTTCTAAAATAAATAAATCTTAAAAAAAAAAAAAAAAAAGTCTTTAGCCCTGAGTCTAGTCACCAGCCCAGAGCACGATGTCAGTGCATAACTGCAAAACTCTGACCAAGACCACAAATGACCTCTCAGGGTAGAGTCCTTGCACCTGGTCCCCACCCCCTGTCCTGCCCACAGCTGCGTGGAACCTACCTGAGCCAAGCTGAGAGTGGAGGGTAGGGTGGGGTAAGGGTGGCTCAGGCCCCAGCAAGCCATGCACAGACGGAGGGCACAGGGAGGGCAGAGTGGAGCGAGCTCCTCCCACCCGCTGGTGCCCACGGGACTACCTGGGACTACCTGGGCCTCCTCGCTCTGTGCTGGTCAGAAGCCCTATTTACCCTGAGGCCATGTGGGCTGCAGTTTCTTGAAACCAATGACTAAGAAGATCACTTCCTCTTTGCCAAACTTAGCTCCTTTCAAGCCTTCATCTTATGTGCCCTCTCTATGGCACCTCATACTCTATTTTCCCAAAAATGGAGCCATTCTTTCTCTGCCAGCAGCTAAAACCCCAACACACTCAGTGTGGTCTTCAATTAGCTTCTGCAGTGGGTTGAGGAGCATCCCCCCAAAATTCATGGAACCTGGAACCTAAGAATGTGACCTTATTTTGCTCTCGAGATTAAATCATCTGGGATTTGGGGTGGGTCCTAAATCCAAGGACCAGTATCCTTACAACAAGGGAGAAGACACAGAGGAACATGTGGAAAATGAGCAGAGCCTGGAGTGTGGCTGTCACAAGCCAAGGACCGCCAGGAGCCACTATGCACTGGCAAAGGAAGAACTCTCCTGGAGCCTCTGGAGGGAGGGCAACCCTGCTGACACCTTGATTCTGGATCTGTCCCCAGAACTGTGAGAAAATAAACTTGTGTTAAGCCAGAAGTTTGTGGTACTCTGTTAGGGCAGCCCCAGGCATCTAACAGAGCCTCCTAATCATCTCCCCCACTGACTTAACAAATGCCCACAGGCCCCATCCTGTAAACAGGCACTCAGGGTACACCAGGCCTTGCCTTGCAGAGCTCAAATCAGGGCGGGGGGAGGGACTGGAAACAGATGACTAAGAGACCCAGTGAGTGAAGTGTATGTGATGTTGGAAGGTCATGGCTGTTCTAGGTAAAGAGAAAGCTGGCACATGGAGATGAAGGCAGACCTTGGAACAGTGCCTCGGGAGCAGAGAATGGAGGGGAGGGGTGACAAGGCTTGTGTTGGGAGTCCCACACCACACACAGGCGTGCTGCTTTGCTAGAAGGACTCAAGGGGCCCAGCTTCTAGCTGTAGTCATGGCTAAGATTTATTACAGCAACACAGCATGACACACCAGCGGCAAGAGAAGGGGACAGCTCAGCGGAGTCTGGGGGCATCCAGGCCAGACTTCCCGAGCACTCTCCCACCTGGCAAGAGGGTGTGGGCCTTTGCTAGCTGCAAGCTACAGCCACATGGGTGTGGCATTTCTGCCCAGAGGAGCCCCCGGGCACCCCGATTCCAGGCTCATCAAGGGAAGCCGGTGTTCACCATAAACCCCATCGTTCGTGTGGTCCAGGCGGCTCGACACAGTGGGCTCTGCCTAATCCCTGAGCCGTCCCAGGCGCCAGCCAGGACCAGGCCAGCTGTGCTACCTTGCCCTGCTCCGGAGCGAGCCCTGACCTGGGGAAGGAGCATCCCAGGGAGGGCTTCCAGCAGCAGCAGAGGAGGCATGTGGCTAGAGAGGAGGGCTGCGGGGCGTTGGAGGGAGGGCAGAGGGAAAGGCTACTGTAGCCTTTCTTGAGAGAAGGAGCCACGAGGGTGGGAGGGGGAAAAATAGAGGACCCTCAGACAGCTGTGTGAGGAGATGGGGGTGGGTGGGGGTGGCGGCAACTGCTCCCTGTGCACACGAGCTGTCCTTAGCCGGCCACACACGGCCACGTACAACAACACGGAATTTCCTCGGCCGGCACCCCCCATCCTGCAGCAGGCTGTCTGCCTCTCAAGGCAGGGTCTCACCTTCCTGTATGCTACCACAGTCCCCACCGAACGGGCCTGCCCTGGGGCCCACAAGGGGCCATGGGGATCCTCCCAAATGCCCCTCTACTGGAGGCAGCAACCCCACTCTCAGGGCTGCCTTCCTTCAGCAAAACTGTGGCCTGACCCCAGCTGACTCCACTCCAGCTTGACAGTCTCCTCACCCAGAGGACAGGGTCTCTGCACTGTGCCTTCTAGGCCTGCCTGAGCCCTGATCCTCCCCCCGCCGCCCCCTTCCTCACTGCTGACAGAAGATTCTAGATCAGGACGGGTCAGGGGGCACACAAGAGGGTCACACTCCCCGGGTGTGGGCACCAGGGCCAAGAAGATGGAGACCACAAAGGGCTTCCTAAGTGGCACGTGTGGCCTCAGCCCACCTGTGACGGAAGTGAGCCCCTAGAGGTGGGCATGCTGAGATGGGGGGATAATGGGGGCCAAGACGCCAGACTGAGCAGGTCTTAAATAAGCAAGTTACACAACGTGGACACATCAAACATGCAGTATGCTTCCATTTTTGTATTTTAAAATAAATATCATGTATCATAACCAGAAACTGAAATGACACTGTTAACAACAATGATGTTGGGGCCCTGGGGAGTGGCTTACGGGAAAATGGGGATGATTCCGTCTGGAGAACACAGATCTCTTTTCAAACTTCGGTCACCAATGTTATAAAAGTGGCACCCGTGTTCTCTGGTGGCAGCAGCTCTCCACCTTCCGGGGCACGCCAGGCCCTGGGTGCTACCTCAACGTCAGGGTCTCGGCACCCTGGGGTGGGGCTGACCTGCTGTGCAGACAGAAGCCGGAGGCAGGGCCTCCCTCCAAGGGGAGAGGCCATGGGAGCAGGCGCTCTCACAAGCAGAGCTCCAAACTTAAAGTGCACCTGGGGAGTGGGGTGCCTGCACACACGGATAAGAAGTGTGTATATATGGATAATACTCTGCGGGCACCACTGTGCCGGTACACAACACGTTATAAAACACACAGGAAAACACTGGACAAGATGTAAATGAAGTGAATAGTTTTAAACACCTTCTCGTGGTGGCTTCCTACCACCATCGCTCATATTCTTACGCAGTCTTTCCTTTGGGGCGAGTTTGCCATTCATGACAAAAGACTTAAATCCACTTCCCGCTGCCTTTGTGATGCACCACCTCTGGGCCCACTTGCCAGGCGGCCGGGTCCCCAGTCTTGAAGCAGGTGGCACCTCGCAAACAGCGACTTTCGTAAGCAAAAGCGGGGGCTCTGCCACCGGCTCGTTTGCTGGGGCTGTGTTTTCAGGATTCTCCCACGCTGGAGTTCCTTAGCACAAACCTTTTAAGATGCTTTCGGTATGAACACTTTCAAACAGACACAAAAACAGAGGGAAGAAGATAATGAACTCCCACGAAGCTCTGTCCTGCATCATGGCAGCTCGCCCTACACGTTCGTCCACAGCACAACACTACGGTCAAACCTCTGAAAATCCATGAGTCAACCTCTACTACAAATCCAGATTCAGCTTCCCTAACTGTGCCCTAAAGTTTTTATAACTCCCCTCCCAATCCAGGATGCATCAGAATTCATGTGCTACATGTGAGTTTATGTTTTTTTCTTTTAATTTCTTTGAACCCAGAACAGGGGTGCCCGGGTGGCTCAGTCAGTTAAGTGTCTGACTCTTGGATTTGGCTCAGGTCATGATCTCAGGGTCATGGGATGGAGCCCCACGACGGGCTCTGCACTGGGCGTGGAGCCTGCTTGAGATTCTGTTTCTCCCTTTCCCTCTGTCCCTCCCCCGCCCCACTCTCTCTTCCTCTCAAAAAAAACAAAAACAAAACAAAACAAAACAAAAACAAAAACCTAAGACAAAATACAAAAAAACCAGAACAAATGATGTTGAGCTGTGTCAAGTATTGCGGCCAGTTATCCTGCAGTAGAGGAACCTTTTTTAGCCACATATTCATTTTGTGGCTACTAATTTAAATCCGGAACAGAACTGCCAAGTCTCACTTAAGCGGGCACAAGCAGCCAACACCACGCTGCGCCCACACCCACGCCGAGCTGCTGGAGATCAGGGCATCAGCACCGTCCGTGTGGGCGCCTCACTCCTGCTTCGGGTCCCTCGCACACTGAGCCACTGCTGCCAGTGTCGACACACTTATTTTTCATGACTGCTCTCCAAATGCCCCAGTGCTGCCACAGAGACAAGCACGGCCATTAGAGCCTACCCGGGGCCTCTGCCATTCTCGCCAGGGATGACGGTCCCATGCCCCCCAGCTCAGAAGATGCTATCATGCACTGCAGACTGGGGTATTCTCTGTTTAACTGCCAATGTCAAGAAGGTAACAGTATCCAGGAGTGTCTATACTATCCCGAAGGCCAGCGCGCTCTGCTGGGGTCAGGGCAGTGGGCCTTGGCCTAGGCCTAGGATTCACCACCAATGGCTGTGATTAGGGCAATGAGGAACTACTAGATTTACCCTTTGCAAGGTATTTGGGCCTGGAAACCCAAAAGCTCTTTACTTATCTACTACTCCGGTGGGACATCTACGCATTACACTCACAACTCTTCGGAAAGACCAAGTTTGCAAATATGGGACATGCTTTCAATAGGATATTTGGAGGACACAAGAATGGGGTGACTTCCCAAGCAGGAGCAAAGACTGGTAGGTGTGGCCCCTCTGCTGGGGCCTCTGCAGTCACCATCTCTGCTCCCTGCCCCTTTCCAGCTGCCAGGCTTAGCACCCCTGTTCCGTGAGACCCTGCCTCTCTCCAGGGAAGCCAGCTGCCTGGGGCTTTTGAATACTGATCCTGTCTGTGCCTTCACCCACTCTATGTAAAAACACAGCCTGCCTCAAGGCCATTCAGGCTGGGAAACAGGTGGGCTCTGAGGTCAATTCCCTTCATTCTCCAAAGTGAGGTGGACAGAGCAAAATTCTGGGGTCCCTGGGACCACCATTCCTCACTTGTCCTTCTCAGAGATACTTAAGACATCCACAATGGGACTGGGACATGTTTGGGGGAAAATAGGACCCAAGCTCAAACCACAGGCCCAAACAGCAGCCCCAAAGCAAGGCCTGAAAAGGGGACAGGGCACGGGAACATAGCTCAGGCAGCAAGTGGAAAGGCCACATCCAGGGCCTGGGTGAAACATGCCAGTGCCAGGGCAATGGGGCAGGAGGGGAGGGACAGGGACAGGCAGGGGGCAGGACTCAGCTGCCCACACCAGACATGCTTCCTTTACGTTAC
Organism: Phoca vitulina; assembly: GCF_004348235.1. NCBI lineage: Eukaryota > Metazoa > Chordata > Mammalia > Carnivora > Phocidae > Phoca > Phoca vitulina. Next base: position 41,963 of record NW_022589820.1, read on the forward strand.
GTTGGCGTTTCCAAGCAACTCAGCATAAAATCCTTAAAGCAACACACGTGTACATACACACACACACTCTTATCTATTTTAATTCCATCCGCCTGATGGCTTTCCTTCCAGTTCGGATTCTACTTCAGTTGTCTCTATCCTAGAAGACTTATCCCTCCCTCTCTGTCAGCTGCACACTCTGTATGTTCATTTTTATACCTCAATTAAAGGCGTTCACTTAAAGGGAAAATGGACAGTCTAGAAATATGGCCCAGTGAGAAGGAAGCACAGATTCCAGAGAAGGCTCTAGCCCCACACAGGGCCTGAAAGAAGGGCCTTGGGGTGCCCGCCCATCATCACGGTGCTCCCCACAGCCTGGGGCCCATTCCTCTCCATGAGCCCTGCACTAGGCACTGCTAGGGAGAGGGTGGGGGGGAAGTGGGGAGCCCCTAGCAATATCTTCCTAGTCAGGATGATGCCCCCCACCCCAACTGCAAACCCAACAACTCTTCTGAATGACCAGAAAGACTTACCCTTGAAGGCTACCTCCCAGCGACCCAAGGAGCGGTTCCGGCTGGCGATGACATACTGGTAGCCGACCCACAGCCTGCAGGAGGGTGAAAGGCAGCAGACCTCAGCACAGCAGGGAGACAGCCATGGACGGGGTATGAATGTGGACACCTTAGAGTTATAGTGACCTTTCAAATACCAAGCTTGTAAAGCAGTAATGATTTTTTAAGTTTTGATACTTAATTTTAATAAAATGTATTAGAAGTCTAAACAATAAATTCACAGGTCAGAAAAAGTTGTATCTTGGGTAACTCCTGCCAAGGCCATTCTTATTGGCTGATCCAATAAAGTTTTCACATTCTATGCAAAAGCAATCTTATTCTTGGGGTATATACAGCCCTGTGAATACAACTCTTGCTGAATATGCTAAAACCACAGAATGGCACGCTCTGAAGGGGTGAATTTTATGGTATGTGAATTACATCTCAATAAAACACAAACCCGTGCGAGTCTATAATGCAGTGTTGGGTAAAACCATGCTCATGGTCTCCCACTTGGTCTCCGCTTCAAGGCAGCTCGCCCCAGACCTGCAGTGTGCTCCTGAGCACGCACATCACAGCACTGACGGGGCCACGCCCGTGGACCTGGCCGACTGCCACAACCACCTGCTGAGTGCGTGCCTCTCACCCCAGCCTTCCAGCCACAGTCCTGGAGATGCCCGTCAGCAGGCCCAATGCCACCATGGGAGATCTGGATCGATGCCACTCTTGTCCCTTAAGCCTACTGCCATGCACACGCCCACCCTGGGGAGACAGGGTGCTTCCCCACCCAGTGGGCTGAACCCTCTTGCTTCTCCATGGACTCACAATCACCCTGTGATCTACAAGTTATTTTTCTCACTTTGTAGCTGTAGAAGGAAAAACAGCAAGGTGACTGTGATTTGCCAACATCACAGGGTGTTAACGGTGGAGCCTGAACCCAGCCAGGGTCTCGAAATGAAGGCTCGCTCTCCACCTGCAACTGTCATTGTGCTCCTACAGCAGCGTGGCATCCCTGAGAGGGAGCGCTGGCCATCTGGCAACCCCTGCAATCCATTCCCCCACCCCCTGGCTGCATGGAAGAGGCAGCAGGACACCACCTCCAGGGGAGGACCACCACAGTCCTCAGCACACACCTGCCCCCCAACAAGACCCTGGAAACTCTGGGCTGGGAGATGCTGGCAGCTGGCCGCAACTGCCACATTTTCTCCACATCACAGAGCCTTGGGGTCAAGAGCCAGGCTCTGGAGCCAGACTGCGTGGGTTGGAACCTGGGCATGCCCCAGCTAGTGTGTGTCTCTGCAGTTACGTGTTCACCCACTGGCCTCCTGTGGTTTCTGGGAAGACTGAACAAGTGTGCCGATGGGAAGCACTGAGCATTAGGCCTGAAAGTTCTCCTCCTTCTCGGAAGGAACCCCCACCCACTTGCACGGCCTTCCTGCCAGGCCCACGAAGCCCCATCAAACAGCCCCTCCCAATACAGCTGCAGCTGAACCCAGATGGGAGCCAATGAAGGGGACTGGCCCGAGATGATACAATGTGGCAGCTCATCCCTGCCCCTCATCCCTGCCCGTCTAAGAGCTCCCAACATCATCCTGATGCCTGCTCTAAACCCCAGATCTCTATTTGTTTCCAGTGGATGGGGCTGCCCTTCCCCCAAATGCCAGCCAGCTAAGCCTGCGGAGTGTCATGGGTGGCCAGAGGCCATGGCCTCGGTGGGCATCCTGCTTGCTGGGCAGCAGCCTGACCTCAGGCCCAGGAGCCCCACCTCAGGACTCACTTGTGCTGGTCCTGCCAAGCGAAGCTCCGCTCTGGCTGGTCCCATTCCTGGGCCAGGACGAAGCGCAGCTCCTGGTCGGTGGAGAAGGTGGCGAGGGAGCCGTTGACGCGCTGGCAGGTCTGCGCAGCGTCCCAGTAGTTCTCTCCGCTCAGGTAGACCCGGTAGCAGCTGGCCGTGCCTTCATAGTGATGCCATCCTGTCGGGCACTTCCCTAGGAAACATGAAGCGCGGGAAGGGGGTTGTCCCCTAAATTAGGATCCTTACTCCAAAATGCAATTAGACATGCTGCATCTGAGCAGAGGTCAGAAATCACCCCAGAAAAACGGGGAAACTGAGGCTCAAGAAGCAAGCTCTGCCTGTAAGACCACACATGCTGTGAAATGCAAGTTTCTCTAAGACACAGATGCAGCCCAAGGCACAAGCACATTCAGGGACTCCTCTCATTTCGGTAAGGCCTTTGACTGACTTGGCAGTAAAGACTGGCTGCTGAATGCATTTTGGTAAAGTAGATTTCATTCTCAGGTGAAATCTGGTTGACGAGATGGCAGAATTCCCCATGTCTGCTCACTGCAAGCCTGGCGGGGGTGAACAGAAGGGCTCCCCGCCCACACTGCCCTCACTGCCCCAACAGCTGGCTCTCTGGCCACTCCACCAGCAAGCCCACTGCTTCCCGAGCCCACTCCTTGGCCCTCCTTTTCTCTTCACGTGGGTACTGGCCAGCACTCCCCTCAAACAGAAATTCAGAGGATGAGAGCTGGAAGTGCCACTGGGATAAAGGGACCAGCCCCTGCCTCCCACAGACGAGAAAGTGAGGCCCAGGTGGTTGTGCAGCAGGCAAAGGCAGAGTAGCCAGTGGGAGCCTGCGTCTCCCTGAGGTGGGCCAGCCCACATGTCTCCTCACCAGGTGGACCCCACCCCCCGGGGCCGGGAAGACTCCTGCCCTACTGTATGGCTCGCCTTACGTAAGACCTGTGACCTGTTCCACAGGATCTACAGCCTTCAGATGCTGGGGTACCCACCTCCTAAGCACACATTAATGAATAATAATAATTTTTAACAAAGCCAACTGTTAACAAACCCCAACTTTTTAATCCATCTACATCCTGCGGAACTAGTAAAACTTCTGAAAGATGGATGCTCGTGTTTTCATTATTTAGAGCCTATGTGTGTACTTATTAACAGAGGTACAGAGATTACAAGAGAGGAAATGGCAGCTCTGGCCCAGAGCCAAGACCTGCCACAGCAGTGCTGCAGTGCGACAGGGGGACAGCGCCACCTGCCCACCGGGGAGGACCCGCTCACAAACTGCTGAGCGTGCTCGAAGGCTCTTCACGGTGGGCCAGGAGCCAGCCCTGAGATCATCCCTGTTCGGAAGGTGTGCGGGGTGCACAGCACATGCCTGCTGAGTGTGTGGCGCGGCCTTGAGGGGCAGGGGGATCACCAGGGGAGCCTTTACTATGGTTCCTAAGCCCCCACACGTGATGCGTTCTGCCCGCCACACCCCCTCCACGTGGGTTCCGCCTTGTCTCCAGACAGAGGTGGTGACACCGAGGCGCACAGGGGCCAAGCACCTCGGCTGGCAAGCAGTAGGGCGGGCTTCCACCCCGGGCTCCTCGCCCATCACCCTGGGATGGGTCCAGAGGAAACCCGGGATGGCAGCCGGTGGTGGGGAGCAATGGAAGGAGGGAACAATACTTTCTATTGGCTCATCTTTTCTTAATCATTTGAAATTTGTGGATTTATTACCTCGGTAGAAATATTACCTGTTCCAAAAAAAACAGATAAGCAATGAAAAGGGCTAGTGTGAGTTGGGACTCCACAGGGCTGAGTCCCCTGTTGGCTGCATGACCTTGGGTGGGATGACCTCTCAGAGCCTCAGTTTCTTCACCTGCCAAGCTTGCCCAGTGCCCCTTCAACCACGAGAACCCTTGCAGTTCACAGCTATTATGGATCAAGGCCGAGCACTGCATCAGGATAGGGAATGGCTGACGCCAGCTCCGCACTCGCTCAGTCTGGGTTAGACAACCCAGAGCTGAGCTGCCCCCCGGTGCTGAGTGTCTGTGTGTGTGTGTTGGGCGGGGGGTATGAACATAGCCAACAGGCTCCTAGGCCGCAGGAGACACATCACATGTCAGTTCCTCCTGTCCTGGCGCATTGTACCTACGTATGTCATTACGCCTGTCTGTTTAGGATTGGGGGGGGGGGGGGGGGTCGGTGGGTGTTTTTTTTCTTTCAACCTTCTTTAATCTTGTAACGCTCCTTTAAAATCTTAATGTCATAGGGACATTAATTAGTCTCTTCAAAAACGGCTTAACAACAGAGGTAGAGCCTTCCCTCCCCGTCAGCTGGACCTAAGCTCTGGGAGCTTATTTCTCCATCTACCAAAGAGCCGGTACAGTCCAACCCCAAAAAGCCTCTGACTTGTGGAAACAAGCAGCCTGGTTCCAGAGCCTGGGTTTGCATCACGGCTTCACCACGCAGGGGCTGAAGGGCCATTTTAGGAGGCACACCCCTCGTCCAGCCAAGTGGCCCTGATGGCCAGGGGCCAAACGGGGCAACAACGCTTAGGTCCCGGACAGGGCAGGTCTGCAACTTACTGCTAAAGCGCACGGGCTGAGCCACATTCACCGCGTGGAAGTGCTTGGGGTCGCTGCCTCGGGCCCGCCCCGGCCGCGGATCCACAGCCTCCTTCCCATGATAAGGACGCGACTCTCCAGTCACTTCTGAAAGCAAGAAGAGAAACGGGCTGTCAGCACTGCTCACACAGCAGCGAAGCACACGGCCGCCAGGGGCTCTCTGTGGCCAGTGCCAAATTAAAGTACAGCGTAGTCAGCCTACTCAGGGCTGGGAAAGCCAGGTCGAGGGGAAGGCAGCACATATTCTAGTTACTCAGGTGTTCTTTAAAGTCTAGGAAACCTTGCTGCTCAGGCCGAGCAGGTCACATGCCCTCCTCACTGAAATTATTCATTTTGTTTTACTATTACGAAATGAGGTCCCTCCTTCATTGCATTTTCTAACAGGCACAGCACAGGGCTAGTCATTCCTGTGGAAAATCCCTCAGCAGCTCTGGTTCCGTGGCGGGGGACAGTGAGGAGTCTCTCCAGAGGCCAGGCTGCCCCTTGCACCCCAACTGCCTGGGAGCTTCCCGTGCGCGTGAAGGGGGAACCACTGTGTGATACCCTCCTCTGCACTACTCACACTGGGCCTGAGTTGCTGTCTGAGCAGCTGCCTGCAGGTTCCTCTCAGTGCAAGGCCAGGGCCTTCTGACATTCCTGCCTGGCTCCCGGGCGCCTGGCACAGGCCCCGTCGTGCAGCCAGCCTCAAGCACAGTCAGAAGTGTGAACAGGAAGCTGAAGATGAGGAAGACTTCTAGTTTCATGGATCATGATCTAATAGCAATTCGCAGGTTGGTGCTTCCACAGTCTCTCTGTGGAGTTCTCCAACCCTGAGAGCACCACTCTCCTCCCTCTCAAAGGTGAGGGGTGATGCGGAGACGTGACGTAAGGTACCCAAGGCACAGAACAGGAGACAGCCAGAGGCAACATCCCATCCGGGCCACTCTCCTCCCTCCTCTGCCTGCATGGGGGCATCTTGGTGCACGGTGAGGACACCTGGTGCAAGGTCAGGACAAACAGCGGTGACCTTGGTCTGCATGGCTGCACACAGAAGGAGGCCGGCTGTGCTTCCCCATGGCCACCTCCAGCAGGCCTGAGGCAGAAGACGTGGGGCACACGGGCATGGCGTGGCACGTGGGTTTGTGGGAGACCTGGCTCCACAGCGCTCCACTTCACTGAAGCTTCGCCAGCTATCTGATCCTGCTCGTGTCGCAGACTCTGACACGGTTTTTATTTCATAAATAACCTGTATTTTTCCTCATTGTAAAATAACAAATCATTCATGTGAAATAACTGAGAAACACAGAAGTCTGAAAAGCCAAAACATAAACCACTACTATGCTAGGGTCTGCCGCCCTCCCAGTCTTTTTTTCTGTACAAATCCCTAAAAATATTGGGATCACATCACTCTATTTTATGATCTGCTTCGTAAGCTTGAATTTAAACAGCTTTCCATATTCTTAAATGCACTTAAGAACATCACTTTTAATGGCTGCACAGAACTCTGTGAATGGATTTAGTTATCATAATCCCCAATGTTTCGAAGTTTAGGTCGTTTGCATTTTGTCATTACCCTACAAGGGCTGCACAGAACAACTTGTACAGAAATCTGTGTGTGCTCCTCCTCGTTTCCTCCTGCCGTAGCAGCTCTGGTTCCTTCCCCATTATTCAGTACAATATTTCCACAGCCCTTCCCCAGGCATGTGATGGGGCTCAGGGGCCATTCGATTACAAACCACTCTAAAATATAAATGTGCTACCCATGTCTGAGAGAAGCTCAACTCAAGGCAAGACCTCAGAGGAGAAGCATGTTCAAGGCCTTTGGTGCAACCTCACCGCCAACACAACGACCTCATTGGCGGCCACCTGTGTGCTGCAGCTGCTCTCTTCGGGGCAACATCAGTTCTCCAGGACCAGGGTGCCCCATCCACACATCCTGAGCACTGCCACTCCTGGCAGGGGATTGGCAGTTCTGACACAGGGCAGTGCTACCATGGCCATACCCCCCCCCTCCACCCCCACCCCGGGGAGGCAGGCAGAGGAGTGCGGAGATCCACACTGGGCTTCTAAGAGATGGCTGACTACAGACAAGGAGGGCTTCCCAGCAGAGAGCACAGCTTGGGCAAAGGCCAAAGGTGGACACATTTGGAACAAGCTCGAGGGCAAGTTTGGGTGTGGTGAGCACGTTTCCCTACACCTGATTTTCATGTGTCCCTCTGTCTGCTCCAACGAGCAAGACCTGTGATTCCACTTTGGGTCTTGGCCTCTGGCCCAGACCCAAGCACAGCAGCACCTGGTAGAGGACAGGCCAAACTGTTCACAGAGACAGATAAATCTGGGGCACAGGGCAGGGAGAGTGCTGCCGGGGGCTGGATGCTGGCTCACTGTGGAGGGGGTGTGGGGCAATAGGCAGAACAACTCAGGGAAGTCACCAGAAAGCCAAGTGGTGATGGCAAAGCCACTTTGCACTGAGCAGGCTTCTCTGGTGGCTCAGTTGGCAATTCTGAGCCTTTCTCTTTTCCATTATTCCTCTTCACAGCCAAACGCCCACACCCATGCCCTCATCACTCATGTGTTCAGCACCACCATGGGAACCCACTGGCACAGACCAGGGACTTCCGAGTGTCCTGGGGGCCAGGAAAAGCAGGAACTGGGTGCAAATGGGGAAGAGACAGAGTTCACTGGAGTAGCACCCCTACAGACCCCTTAGGAGCACCTCTAACAACACACAATTTCCTTCTGCAACTCACTGACAGCATTTCCCCTTCGGGCCAGTTGGCAGGTGTGACCTGACACCTGTGCAGCCGGCCCCAAGAACTGGTTTCAGGATGCAGACACCCCAAAGCAACTTTCCCTCTCCCTCTGTCTCCTGTTCAACCTCATTGTGCCAGGCACTCCACGCATGGGGAATAGAGTAGTGAGCAAAACAGCAGACAATCCTGTCCTCCCTTAGTGAGAGGTCATGCCCTCGGTCCGCCTTCTCTTCCACCCAGCAACTGGCGGTGGGCACACTTACACCCTGTGACTGGGAATGGAAGAGTCTGAGTGCGCATCCCAGCCCCCGGTCCCCAGCCCGGCCTGCTGTCTTGGAAGGGGTGCTCTCTGCACCACAGACTGCTGTCTGTATTCTGCTCTCTTCAGGTGTCCTCGCCAAGACTTCAGAATAGCTCTGGCCACCAAAGACGGATGGAGTGCATGGACGGAGACATGAAGCAAGGAGGAGCCAACATGGTTGACTTGGTATTATAAAAACTGAGGTAAAGGGAAATGTTTTCCAGATGGGAAAGCAGGCTCAGAAGTGTTATGAGGCTTGCTTCACAGAAGTAGTGGAAAATAGGAGATGTGAGCCTTCCACTTGCTCCAGGTCCACTGGACCTGAGCCTCCTCCCACCTCACAGCATGGCCACCAGAGGCCTGTCCCCGCCCATCTTCCCAAGCTGTGTGCTGCGGATGGGGGTGGGGGGTGTGTAGTGCTCAGGGCAGCCGCCCCTTGCTCCACGAGGGGCACCCAGCATGCCAGGTTTCCTGCTTTCCCACTACAGGCCTCACAGGGAGAGCTGGGGGAGGAGGGGTCGAGGCATAGGAGAGCCTTGAGTCCAACAAGGAAACTGAGTCAGGGCAGGCAGCGGCATGCTTGCTTCCCAACATCTGTTATTTGCAAATAAAGGACAAAATGTGACTGATTCTAATTTGTGTTTCTAGGATTGTATAACTTGTCCAAATATGGCATTAGGGTCCAGATGAGCTTGTAACCTCTCCAAATAAAGGGCAAGACAGACTGGAGAGTCTCCAGAGCTCCAAGTAGTCAGAATGCATGTCACTTTCTTTCTTTATAACGAAACAGGCTTGGAATCATGGTCAAAAATCCAAATGTAGGTAAGTAACGCTTGCTTACCAAAAGAGGATTTCTAACATCAGAGAGCCTGAAAATACAAAATTTTGAATGGTATTTCCATTATGTTGTACATTCTTTACATTGATTCTTTTCCCTTCCAGCTAGGGCCAGGGGCACCGAGCTTACTAAGAATCTCACTGAGGGGCACCAGGGTGGCTCAGTCATTAAGTGTCTGCCTTCGGCTCAGGTCATGATCCCAGGGTCCTGGGATCAAGCCCCGCATCGGGCTCCCTGCTCAGCAGGAAGCCTGCTTCTCCCTCTCCCACTCCCCCTGCTTGTTCCCTCTCTCACTGTGTCTCTATCAAATAAATAAATAAATAAAAATCTTAAAAAAAAAAAATCTCACTGAGGCTAAAGGTTTACTAGTTCGGGCAAGCCCCAGGACTGCCATCTTTGTCTCTGTTCTATCAAGGTTTCGAGAACTATGCTTCTGAAATAACAAATGAGCACTTTTGCTTTCCCATTTTATACCCACATGTGGATAATATGTAACTCAACACAGAGAATAACTGCAAAAATACAGCTCTGTCAGTTCCAAGCTCAAAATCTGCTTCCCTCCTGTTGCAAGGATCCACAAATGTCTGAGGCACAACTTCACAGAAAAAATGCCTTACCTTCCACTAAGGCTGGTGACAGAAGCTGAAGCCATCAGATAGCCCTATGACACACTCAAGATGTGGCCTTGGGTCTCAAGTGCCAGCAGAGATATGGCAGAAGCAGAATGGCCTGGTAGGAATCCTCACCCAAGGTATGTATGTATTCTTATTTCTTATGTACACCCACAAGATGAAATAGAAACCCATCTCCCTTCTTCCCAGCCCCCTGCTCCTAATCCCATTTCCTAAAAACATCTTTTTTACTCATTTCTTCTGATATTTTGTCCATATTTCTAAATAATAGGTTTACCCAGCTACTTCCAGTTTTATCAATTTTGAATGTTGTCCATTGACGTAATGTTAGGACAGGTACAGATTTAGCTCATATACACTCTTATCCACCTTCCCAACAGAGTAGAATCAATTTTGTAATTAAAGTTAGTAGAATAATGTAATAATGTACACTTAATGTACAAAGGTTCTTCACTTGTGAGCCAGAAAGCATACTAGGTATTTCAATTCTTTACAACCTTTTTTTTTCCTGGAGTTAATATGAGCATTAATTTTTAAATTTGCTTAGCTTTTGGTATATCTACTGCTATTCTTTCCAGTTGCTATAGCAAATAACAATGGCTAGCAATAAAAATGTTAAACACTTGAAACATCACATCAGAATCTCCTGGCTCCACTTCTCCCTCAGAAACCCCTCCTCTAGTCCCTACCTTCTAGCACCAGGCTGAATAGGCTGCTGTCTGGGCTGGGGCATGGCTGTAATCCTGGGGTCCATTTGCTGTCCTCCTGTACTGGGCCTTCTTTCCTGGACCCCAGGCTACCTTCTTTTCTGCTTTACCCTCTCCTTTTACAAGACATATCTTCCTAAGAAAGGGCAGGGCAACTTTTCTGAATCTGTCCATATCTGAAAATGCCTTTATTCCATTCTCATGCATGATAGGTTCCTCTGAATGTAAAAAATCCCAGATTAATAACATTTTTGAAGCTTCTAGTTAGAGATACGCAACTGAATGAACATATTCATTCACCTCTAGTCTCTCCTGAAACTCTTAATTAAAACAATAGTAATGGAATTTTTAAAAAGGCATAGTCACAAGGACAAACAACAGGAAGGAAGATGGCAAAGTTTTAAAAACTGGAAAACAGAAGTAATAATTAGCTTGAAGAAGGCAACCATACATTGTAATTTGCCTGGGGATGATCTTGGTTTATGCCTGTTGTCCCAGTATCCTATCCAGTTTATTAGCATTTGTCAGTCTCAAGACTGTCTTATTTAAGAAGCAAATCACTCAATTTACTTGAGCCCAGAAAGCTAAATCCTAGGCCAACGGGTGGGCAAGTACAAAAGTAAAGTACCTATATCATGTCAACTATACTTCCATTAAAATTTAAAAAAAAGGAATCTGGCAATATTTAGCAAAACTACATATACATTGACCCTTTGACTCAGCAATCCTGTATTTAAGAATTTACAGTGAAGATACATCTTCAACAATTTGAAAAGGGGAAACATGTATTAAGTTATTTACTGTGGCATTATATTTTTTTTTTTTAGAAGATTTTATTTATTTATTTGACAGAGAGAGACACAGCGAGAGAGGGAACACAAGCAGCGGGAGTGGGAGAAGCAGGCTTCCCGCTGAGCAGGGAGCCCGATGCAGGGCTCGATCCCAGAACCCTGGGATCATGACCTGAGCCGAAGGCAGACGCTTAACGACTAAGCCACCCAGGCGCCCCAATTGTGGCATTATATTTGATAGCAAACTAATGAGAACAACCTGAAGGCCCATACATAGGAGGACTAGTTAAAGTACGGTATGTTCCTAAGATGGAGTGCAAAAGAGTTGTAAAAAAGAATGAAAAAGATCTTTATGAATTAACATAGTGACTTCATGGGCATTTTGTTAAATTAAAAAAAGAGAAAAATGGGCACCTCGGTGGCTTTTCAATTAAGCGTCTGACTCTTGATTTTGGATCGAGTCCCGACTCGGGCTCCTTGCTCAGTGGGGAGCCTGCTTCTCCCTCAGCTTGTGCTCTCTCTGACAAATAAATAAAATCTTTAAAAAAACAAAACAAGAACAAACTCCAGAAAGATAAGCCAGAAACTAATCGAATTACTTACCTATAGGATGTGAGTAGGAACAGGGCAAAGGGAAAAAGGAGAGGAAAGAGAACCTTTTTTATTTTGGTAGGCTCTAGGCCCAACGTGGGGCTTAAACTCACAATCCCAACATCAAGAGTCACATGCTTTACCAACTGAGCCAGCCAGGTGCCCCCGTGGAGAACCTTTAAAAGATTTTATTTATTTATTTGAGAGAGAGAGAGAGAGCAAGGAGCCTGAGGGGCAGAGGGAGAAGCAGGCTCTCTGCTGAGCAGGGAGCCTAATGCGGGGCTCGATCCCGGGACTCCAGGATCATAACCTGAGCTGGAGGCAGGCGCTTAACCGTCTGAGCCACCCAGGTGCCCCAAGAACTTTTAAATATATGTTTTTATATAGTTATGACTTCTGAATCTTGTTTACATTTTACATATCCTAAAAATAAATCAGTTATACAACCTTGTGAATATACTAAAGAATGTGAAATTATATATTTTAAAGGGGTGAATTTTATGGCACATGAATTTTATCTCAATACAAAAACATTAAAAATAAATCAACAAGATGAGAAGGCAAAGTCCTAAAACTAAATACAAACAGAATGAAATGTTAACATAATCACCCCCAAGAAAAAAAGGAATGAGTGCTAGTGACTTCTGACTTGAGAACTGACTATACCCCATCAGTGGGAAACAGCTTAATAACATAACAAACTACAAAGAAATCCTGGAATTTACTTAGTAGGTGTGTTCTTGGTAGTGGTATAGGAGTAGTAATTCCAAAACTACAAGTATTTTAGGACTGGCCAAATGGATACATATATTCAGGGTGTTGGGAACCACAGTTCTTACTATGGGAAAAAGAAGATAAAAATATAAGATGGGAGGAAGAGAACTTTAGTATAGATTAGAATCAGAGGCATCAATAAATATGAGCTGCTTATTTTTCAAAAGGTTTCCTAGCTCAATCCACTGAAAGAAATGCCTAGACGCTATGATGCCCAAATAACTATGAGCATAGCTACCACTCAGATCTTGGTTTCTGAATACCATTCCTCACCAAAAGGAACAGGACTCTTCAGAGAAATGGTTGATTCCAGGTCTGGGGCAGGAAAACTGTAAGATGAACCTGGAACAATATTTTTTAAAGATTTTATTTATTTATTTGAGAGAGAGAGAGATAGCGAGAACAGGAACACAAGCAGGGGGAGTGGGAGAGGGAGAAGCAGGCTTCCTGAGGAGCAGGGAGCCCGATGCGGGGCTCGATCCCAGGACCCTGGGATCATGACCTGAGCCGAAGGCAGATGCTTAACAACTGAGCCACCCAGGCACCCCCTGAATCTGGAACATTTTGCAGTGCCAGGAAATAGGAAAGATCTTTATAAAATAATATAATTTATTAAGTGGAGTGCATATGGTAGAATTACAAAATCACCATTTTTTAACCACCACTATTATAACTAATTCAGACAAGAACCATCAATATAAGCTAAAACAACTGGGTGTAAGGTTGTTGGAGAATACCTAGAATACCACTCCACATATTACTCATTACTTGTTCAGATTACTTTTCATTACAAAGGAGGGGGGGAGAGACATTCACTGTACTGAAATATGGCAGACATTACCTTAACCAAGTGATCAAACTTAACATCACCAGTAATGGGACAAACTGACCTCATGTGCTCCCAATGGAACACTTTATGACCTGCTTAAAAACAAAGTCTCACCTGAATCTAATCATGAGGAAACAGACAAGCCCATATTGAAGGACATTCTACAAAACAACTGGCTTGGACTCTTCAAATAGGTCAATGCCACGTAAGATCAATAATAATTTTTTTTTAAAGGCTGGAGACACTTCTGAATTTCAGAATAAAGCTAGATGGCAAGAAAATACAGTATGTAAACTTCGAATAAATCCTGAATTTAAAAACAAAAAACCTGTAAAAGATATTTTTGGGGACAAATGAAAAACTTCAAAATGAACTGTATGCAACATAATAGTACTATGGTAAGTTTCTTGCACATGAAAAGTGTATTGTGGTTATGGGATTGTTGTTCTTCTTAGAAGATAGATGAAGTCGGGGTGCCTGGGTGGCTCAGATGGTTAAGCGTCTGCCTTTGGCTCAGGTCATGATCCCAGGGTCCTGGGATCGAGTCCTGCCTCAAGGCTCCTTGCTCAGCGGGGAGCCTGTTCCTCCCTCTCTCTCTGCCCCCTCCCCGCTTCTTATGCACTCTCTCTCTCTCCCCCTCTGACAAATAAATAAAATCTTTAAAAAAAAGAAGAAGAGGGGCGCCTGGGTGGCTCAGTTGGTTAAGCGACTGCCTTCGGCTCAGGTCATGATCCTGGAGTCCCTGGATCGAGTCCCACATCGGGCTCCCTGCTCGGTGGGGAGCCTGCTTCTCCCTCTGACCCTCCCCCCTCTCATGTGCTCTCTCTCTCTCTCTCATTCTGTCTCAAATAAATAAATAAAATCTTTAAAAAAAATAAATAAATAAAAATAAAAATAAAAAAATAAAAAAAAGAAGAAGATAGATGAAGTATTTAGGGGAAAATGTCATGGTATCACTAACACACTCTCAAAGGGTTCAGAAAAAAACATGTAAAGAAGCAACTGCAGCAAACTGCTATGGATAGGTGAATGCAGGTAAAGGGCAATATAAGCATTCACTGTACTACTCATGTACCTTTTCTACAGACTTGAAGTTTCTCATATTAAAAGTCAGGGAATGATGGGGCACCTGGGTGGCTCAGTCATTGAGCGACTGCCTTTGGCTCAGGTCATGATCCCAGGGTCCTGGGAATCGAGCCCTGCATCAGGCTCCCTGCTCCATGGGAGGCCTGCTTCTCCCTCTCCCACTCCCCTGTTTGTGTTCCCTCTCTCACCGTGTCTCTGTCAAATAAATAAATAAAATCTTAAAAAAAAAAAAAAGTCAGGGAGAGAAGGCAGCTGACAAACCCAGATCTCATCCCCTGTACTTGGTTTGCTCAGGCAGCCCTGTCTCTCCTTCGCCCCAGCAGAAGATGGGTGATTTACTGACGAGAGGGTCAAACAGGTGTCTCTTGGTTGGGGACACCAGTTCAACTGAAAGTTAGGGTTCTGTTCTTAGCTGGGGAGGGCAGATTGGAACATTCCTCTATGGAGAAATCTGGCCAGCCTAAGAAAAAGGTCCCCAAGGGGAGGAGACCCCCCAATGAAACAGTGCAGCTGGCTCACTATCCAAGGAGGCCCAGAAGCACAGAGTTTCCAGTCCCTCTGCCACACACAGCAGACAGGCAGGCAAGGCCAACCAACCTCTGAGGAGAGCCTCCAAATGAAAGACACCAAACTATAGAGGAAACAATACAGAAGGAATGCATATGGAACAGTTCAACAAAACCATGCCATTAACATACTCAAAGTGAGAGACAATATTGTATCCATAAAACAAGAATGGGATGCTATTAAAAAGGAACATAATACAGACACCAGTAACCCCCCCGCCCAAAGAAAAATCTCCACTAGAAATGCAACATGATGGCAAAAATGAAAACCTGTTAAAAGATGTGGTGGTGCAAGTAGAAACTTCCTTAAAGTAAAAGAGACAAAGAGATGAAGAACTGGAGACAAAAAATTGAAGATCAGTCCAAGAGCTCCAATTTCCAGTAACAGTTCTAGAAAGAGACTAATTAAATGGAAGAGAAAAAAAAAAAAAAATCTAGTCTTTTCTTTCCCTAAACCAAGATGCATGAGTTCCTACAATGAAAAGATCTGCTGAGTGGCCAGCACAATGTATCAAAAGATACTCAAAATTTCCAGAAGAACAAAAACAGGTTTCCTTCAAAGAACCAGAATTATGGCATCAGCAATGTTGAAAGCTCATAAAAATGGAGTAAGATCTTCAAAATTGTAAGGGAAAGTTATTTTTAACTAGTAATTCTAAATCCAGCTAAATCTATCATGTGTGAGGGTCAAATAAAGGCCTTTCCAGACATGCAAGCAAGGAACCAAAAACTTTTATCTCCGGTGTTCCTTTTCTGCATAAGTTATTAAGGAAGGCAGTACATTACTTAAATGAGAGAATAAACCAAAACAGGAAACCAAAAAACAAAGGATCTAACATGAGAGAGAGAGAGAGAGGCAGACAAGTGCGACAGACACGAGGGAGAAATCTACTGATTCTCCCATGCTGATGGTGAAGGGAAAACCCAAGAGGACAGCCGGGAAGGTGGGCAGCAGGCCCTGCCAGCACTAAGCCAGACAGGTGAAGTCGGGGGCTCCGGGAGAAGAGATTCCAAAATCACTCTGGCAGAATAATGACAGATCTACAACTGAGGGGAAATCAGGAAAGAGCTCCATCCTGCTAAGGACTTTTTTTTTAATGTAAATCTACAGCCACTTGGGCAAACAATTTGGCCATTTCTTAAAAAGTGAAACACAAATTTACAATATGACCCAGAAATCCCACCCCTATATATTTGTCCAAGATAAATGAAAGCATATGTCCCCTTGAAAACTCACGATGTTCACAGCAGCTTTACTCACAAAGTGGAAGTAACTCAAATGCTCATCAAAGTGGAAGGGTAAACAAAATGTGGCATTACCCATAGAATGGAAAATTTGGTGTGGAAAGGAAAAAACTACTGACTCAGGCTGCAAATGGATGAACCTCAAAGACATGATGTCAAGTGGAAGAAGCCAGACACAAAAGAAGGCATATGGTATGATTCACTTTATAGGAAATGTCCAGAAAAGCAAGTATATAAGACACAGAAAATAGATTAGAGGTTGCCTGGGACTGGGGGAGGGAACAAGGAGTGACTACAAATAGACGTGGGGATCTTTTGGGGGCAACGGAAATGTTCTAAAGTTGCAGGACTCTATAAATAATTTCACAAAAATCATAGACTTGTACATTTTTTTAAAAGTGATGAATTTTATGGTACATAAATTGTATCTCAATAAAGGTGTTAAAAACTGAAAGTCTTAACATAAGACATATGTTTTCTTTAAAGTACATATATAGGTTTTTTTTTAAAGGTAAAACAAAAAGAAAACTACATGGATGGACCTGAAAATATTATGCCAATTGAGAGAAGCCAGACACGAAATACTGCACATTGTATGACTCCATTTCTATAAAATGTGAAGAGTCAAATCTACAGAGACAGAAAGTAGGTAAGTGGTTGCCAGGGGCTAAGGCTTAAGAGAAAATGGGAGAGTGCCTGCTGATGGGTACAGTGTTTTATTTTGGGGTGACAAAAAAAATTCTACAGT
The DNA here is from genome assembly GCF_004348235.1 of Phoca vitulina. NCBI lineage: Eukaryota > Metazoa > Chordata > Mammalia > Carnivora > Phocidae > Phoca > Phoca vitulina. The sequence goes on from NW_022589820.1 coordinate 58,746, forward strand.
TGGGGTGATGGTTCTGAAAATATTCGAAAAACCACCAAAACCCATAATTTAACAAGCAAATTCTACGGTATGTGAATTATATCTCAATAAAGTTATTGAAACAAAAAGATGATGATGACAATGTTCAATTCTGGGGTAAAGACAAAATGTTTCTGGGGCGCCTGGGTGGCTCAGTCGTTGAGCGTCTGCCTTCGGCTCAGGTCATGATCCCAGGGTCCTGGGATCGAGCCCAAAGTCGGGCTCCCTGCTCAGCGGGGAGTCTGCTTCTATCTCTCCCTCTGCCTGCCACTTCCCCTGCTTGTGCTCACTCTCTCTCTCTCAAATAAATAAAATCTTTTTAAAAATTAAAAATAAAAAAAATAAAAGAACTCTTACGGGGGTGGGTGGCTGGGTGGCTCAGTTGGTTGAGCATCCAACTCTTGATTTCAGCTCAGCTCATGATCTCAGGGTCGTGAAATCAAGCCCTGCATCGGGCTCTGTGCTCAGCGTGGAGTCTGCTTGTCCCTCTCCTTCTGCTCCTTCCCCTGCTTGTGCGGGCTCTCTCTTTCTCACTCTCAAATAAATAAATAAAATCTTAAAAAAAAAAAAAGTAACTCTTACTGGGCCTCCTGGGTGGCTCAGTTTGTAGAGCATGCAGCTCCTTTTTAAAATTTCTTGAGAGAGAACGCACACACACAAGCAGGGACGGGGAGACAGAGAGGGAGAGAGAATCTTAAGTAGGCTCCACACCCAGCATGGAGCCCAACACGGGGCTCGATTTCACAACTCCCAGAGATCACGACCTGAGCCAAAATCAAGAGTCATACAATTAGCAAACTGAGCCACCCAGGCACCCTGAGCATGCAGCTCTTTATCTCAGGGTTGTGAATTTGAGCCCCACAATGCTTGTAGAGATTACTTAAAAATAAAACCATGGGGCACCTGGGTGGCTCAGTTGGTTGAGTGCCTGCCTTCCGCTCAGGTCATGATCCCAGGGGCCTGGGATCGAGCTCCGAACTGGGCTCTCTACTCAGTGGGGAGTCTGCTTCTCCTTCTCCCGCCATCCCGCCCCCCTGCTTGTGCACACTCTTGTACTCTCTCTCTCAAATAAATAAAATCTTTTTAAAAAGTGGGGGGGCACACCTGGGTGGCTCAGTCAGTTGGGCATCAGACTCTTGATTTCTACTGGGGTGGTGATCTCAGGGTCATGAGATCAAGTGCCGCCTCAGGTTCTGAACTCAGCACAAAGTCTGCTTGGGATTCTCTCTCCTGCCTCCGCCCCTGCCCCTCCTCCTGCTCTCCTTCTCTCTCAAAAAAAAAAAAAAACTTAAAAAAAAAAAAGGAACTTTTACTAATCAGATACTGGATTTTCTGGACTAATTTTTCAATGGGTAAGAGCTCCTTCTTGCTCAACTGTTCCTTTTCACAGCGTTCTGTTCATGTTCAGAAAACAGATCATCTGTGTATGCGTATATATGTACATATTTTTCATTGTGGCAAAACACATAAAATTTTAACCATTTTTAAGGACATGGATCCTGCTTTCAATTCTTCTGAGCATATATGCAGAAGTGGAATTACTGGATCCTATGGTAGTTCTATTTTTAATTTTTTGAGGAACCACAATACTGTTTTCCAGTGACGCACCATTTCACATTCCCACCAATTGTGCAAAAGCATTCCAAGTTCTCCACGTCCCACCATCATCTGCGCATCCCCACTAGCACTTGTTTTGATAGCAGCCATCCAAATGCGTGTGAGGTGGTGTCTCGTGGTGGTTTTGATTTGCACTTTCCTAAAGAATAGTGATGTTGAGTACATTTTCATGTGCTTGTTGGCCATTTGTATGTCTTCTCTGAGAAACGCAAAGTCCTTTACCCATTTTTTTTTTTAAGATTTTTATTTGTGAGAGAGAGAGAGAGAGCACGAGCAGGGGGGAGCGGCAGGCAGAGGGAGAAGTAGGCTCCCCGCTGAACAAGGAGCCTGATGCGGGGCTCGATCCCAGGACCCTGGGATCATGACCTGAGCCGAAGGCAGACGCTTAACCTACTGAGCCACCCAGGTGTCCCTCTTTTGCCCACTTTTTAATCAGATTTTTTTTGTTGAGTTGTAGGAGTTTTTTTTATATATTCTGATTATTAGCCCTTCATCAGATATGATTTGCAAATATTTTTTCGCAATCCATAGACTGCCTTTTCACTCTGTTGAATGTTTTAACACAGTTTTAAATTTTGATGTAGCTCAATTTATCTGTATTTTTCCTTTGTTGTCGGTCATGGGTACCACATGTAAGAAATCATTACCAAGCCCATGTCATGAAGCTTTTTTCCTATGTTTTCTTCTGAGTTTTATAGTTTTATCTCTTATACTTAGGTCTTTGACCCATGTTGGATTAATTTTTGTACACTAAGCAAAGGTTCTTTTGCATGTGGCTGTCCACTTTTCCCAGCACCATTTATTGAAAATACTGTTCTTCCCCCCACCCACTGAACCATACCCTTGTGGAAAGTAATTTGACCGTATATATGAAGGTTTATTTCTGGGTTCTCTATTAAAGCCTAATAATAAAATATAGTTGTGAGCCCTCCACCCCAACCCCCACCCTACTTCAGAACCCAAACATCAGCTGTAGGGTTGTTCCTCCCGGTCTTATTCCTCTGTCTCCTCACCAGGGAGGAACCAGGAGCCCAAATTTTGTGTATCACCATTTTGCCATTTTTGTTTATCACACCCGTATGTACCTGTTCATAAGACAATGGTCACTTTTGCTTGTCTTTATTGTGTTGTACTTTTTGGCAATTTGCCTTTGTCACCTACATGCTGTCCTTAAGATCCATTAATGTTGCTGCAAGGACCTACTATTCACTCACCATTGTTGGTCCATAATACACCATCATGTGAACACAGACATTTGGGTTGTTTCCAAGATATTTATTAGTATGAAGAGTGCTGTAAGAATTTCTCTAGCGCTCCCCCAAATGGAAATCCTGGATCACAGAATATGAGAATGTTCAACTTTACAAGTTAATGCCAGTTTTCCAAAGCAGGTGCATCAATTTACCCCCTCACCAGCAGCAGATTAAGACTTCCAAGTCACTCACATCCTCTCCAACACTGGTTTTGTTGATACCTTAATTTTTGCCAACAGACATCTTAATTTTTGCCAATCTAAATAACTGTGAAGTGGAATCTCACTGCAGCCTTGGAATTCTAATGAGGTTGAGTATCTTTTTATCTGTTTAACCACTTTTTTTTTTTTTAGATTTTATTTATTTGACAGAGAGAGACACAGTGAGAGAGGGAACACAAGCAGGGGGAGTGGGAGAGGGAGAAGCAGGCCTCCCGCTGAGCAGGGAGCCCGATGCGGGGCTCGATCCCAGGACCCTGGGATCATCACCTGAGCCAAAGGCAGACGCTTAATGACTGAGCCACCCAGGCGCCCCATAACCACTGTTCTTATTAATTCTTCTGTGACATGCCTGAGTGTCTTTTGTTCATATGTAGTTCTTTATATGTGCTGTACTATAATCCTTTAAGGGCTACACATATTGCAAATTTATTCACACTCTGTGGCTTGTCTGTTCACATTCTTTACAGGTACCTTTTGAAAAAGGGAAGATTTTTTTTTTTTTAAGATTTTATTTATTCGAGAGAGAGAGAGCAGGGGGAGGGGCAGAGGGAGAAGGAGAAGCAGACACCCTGCTGAGCAGATCTTAATTTTAATCTAGTAAAACTGGTCATTTTTATTTTAGAGTTGATTATTTTTGTGACTTTAAAAAAACCCTTTCCGGGGCACCTGGGTGGCTCGGTCAGTTAAGCATCTGCCTTCGGCTCAGGTCATGATCCTGGGGTCCTGGGATCGAGCCCCGCGTTGGGCTCCCTGCTCAGTGGGAAGACTGCTTCTCCCTCTCTCTCGGCACCTTTGCTCCTGCTCTCTCTCTCTCTCAAATAAATCTTAAAAAAAAAAAAAAAAACCCTTTCCTACCAAGGTCATAAAGGTATTCTCCTAGACTGTGTTCTAGAAGTTTTTCTTCAATTAACCTGAAACTGATTTTTCTGTACATTGTGTATACATTCTTTCCCAACTGTCACAGCGCTAGGATTGAGGAACCTATCCTCTGCCCGGTGATATGTAATTCTACCTGTGCCATATATCGTTTCTCAGGTCTGTTTTTGGCAGCTCTTCTGTTGCATGGGCCAATCTGTGCTTCCCTGAGCCAACAATAATGTAAGCCTTGACAAGGGTAAGGCAACTGCTCACACCTTACTCTTCTTCAGTGTCCTACAATATTAGGACTTTATTCTTCTACACATTTTAAAACTGACTCGTCACATTTCCCAAAAGCCCCTTTGGAGATGCACTGACTCCACAGATCAATATAAGGCCGCTTCACCATGCTGAGTCTTCCTAGCCAAGAATATCTTGTCTCTATTTATTCAAATCTTTTTTAATGTCTCTTAATAAAGTTGTACATTTTTCTCCATTAAAAAATTTTATCCCTCTTATGTTAGTTCCCATTTACATCAAAGATGGTTTGGTCAGAAGAACAGAAACCATGGTAGCTATTTCAAAAATAAAGGAGTTTAATACAGGGCATTAGGTACTTTCAGAACAACTGAAGAGGCTGGAGTGTGTGCAAAAGTGAGCCACCTCCAGCCTTCCATTCCACCTCCGCAGTTGCAGTCCAGAGTCAGGAAGCCGTCCACAGGACAGGATACCGCAGAAAACCTCTGCCAATCACAGCTGCCCTGCAGCCCTGCGACGGCTGGCCAGAGGAGGCCACGGAGGCCGCTGTACTCACTCACCTTGGTCTAAGCCCATGCACCCCCACACCACTGCCAGAGGAAGGAGGAGTCCACCTCCCTTCTACCTTCCAAACTGCATGGGAAGGATCTCCTGGGCTAAGTGATAGCCCAAGCCTGCTGGCAGTGAGGTCTGAATAAGAAAGCTCCAGCCTTCCAGCCCTGGAAATGCAGGCAATATATTAGATGCCCAGACTCTTATCTAGCACACCACCCATTTCCTATCTTCCAAAAACATGCTGGAATTACTGATCTGCTGTTCCATCTTTTCCCATTTTATATCTTTTATATCTTCTATACTCTTTTACTATGGCTTTATAACTTCTATACTCTTTTACTATCATTTTAGCAGGCTTTCAGAAGGACAATGAAATAATCTCGTATGGTCCTTCCAGACGTCCAGAAGCCCATGTTCAAAAACCTGACCAAGCATGGCCAGGGCTTCCCATAGGTTTATTTAAACTCTCCCCATATACAGGAAGGCCACAGCAAAGGTAGTTATCAGCTAACTCCCTGTCCACACTCCCCTCCCCACTAACGAAGATTTTTCTTTTTTTTTTTTTTTTGGTAGGGGAGAGTGTTAATGAGGATTTAACATATTCATGATGTTTTTAAAAAATTAATTTAAAAAAATGAAAATATGACAAAATTTCAGCAATTACTGATGATTGGGGAAGTGAGAAACAAGTACTATACTTATTCCTTGTATATTTTCATAACTTACATTTCTCAGAACCCCAGAGATCAAAGCTTATCACCACCTGGATCATGGCGTGGCACTACATCACGGTACCGACACGGTACCAGACACAAGGGGAGGCCAGAAGTGAGCCAGGAGGTCTGACAGCGCCTTAGCCCTCCCACCCCTCTTCAAACACTCCTTGGTCCTATCAGGGCTCCGTGAGTTTCCACACACTGCCATGATCATTGTGCCCTCAGTGTCTAGGGCCCGGAGCACACTATCCACTCAGAACTCCAGGCTCCTGTTGGATAGACTTTATTTCTCTGTTTGGGGAGAAAATATGGCAACCTTTGTAGCCTCAAATCAACACTTGTGCTGAGCGACTTGTGACCTCCTGTGCCAGGCCATGTGGCCCAGAAGAGAAATAAAATCTAGTCCCTGCCTTTATCAAGTCCACAGTGGATGGAGAGATAAACAAGATGAACTAGAGTGCCTACCATTGTTTTCAGTACCTACACAACAGAACAGTTATTACACACAACCTTAAAAGCTAAGCCAAAAGGCACTTTGAGATCAGCAAATACGTCATCCTTCCACTTGAAAGCCAGCCAAGAATCGTTTGGTTCTTTGTTCAGAATATTCTCTAGGAGGCTGGATATGAAGTCTCATCCCATAAGGCAGACCCAGGGAAGCTCCCAGTCACAACCACTGGTCCTCAACAGCTGACAGAACATGAAGCATCAGCATCCCAAGCACGGGGTAGTTCATGCTCTCCAGGCTGTGACCTAAGGAAGGAGCAGGTGGGCTTCCAGAGACAGGGCTGTCCCAGAAGCTTCTGCCCCAGCTGCCACCATTCAAACTCATTTGGAAAGGCAAGCACCTCAACCAGAGACATGCATAATCCAATGAACAAGCTCAAGGGATAATTGGGATCCCCTCTAAAGGCCATCTTTTCAGGCAGTCTGACCAGACCACCTCTGCTTATTTTGGAACCCCCTTCAAAGAACTGTCCCAAGCTCAAATGTCACCTTGTATTTGACACCCTACCTGATCCCCATGGTTGAAGGTAACTGGTTTTTCTTCAGTACCTGACCCACAGGAATTACAACATTCTTTCCATTTACCGAATGTTAAAAAGGACCTCCATCCTAGGCCAGGTCACACTTAGGAAGAGGACAGGTCTCCTGCTTTCGGGGAGCTCATAGTCTGGAAGGAGAGATCAAGCATGGGCACAGGTAATGGTGAGAAATACTGGTGGTTCTAGATGCTGTCAGAGAGAGAGAAGAGGTGCTGGCAGAAGCCAACCTCCATCCGAGAGCCCAGAGATGTCTACTTGTTGTGGTACCATCTGAGCCAAGCCTTGAAGGACAGGTAAGATGTGCCCACATGAAAACAGAACAAGAGGATCCCAGGAAAAAAAGAAAGGCATGAATGAAGCATGTGGCTAGGAAATTCATCATGGGGTGGGCACAGGAAACAGGCCAGCGGAGCCACTAAAGTGAAAATAGCAATACATCAGGTTGGTAAAGTAGAACCAAACCAGAATGTCAAGAAATTTAAATGCCAGGCTGAAGAGTTATTAGGTCCGAGGTTCTCAAGGTAGAATAAAAACACCTTCTTCTTAGGGGCTTTATTGGTGCTACCTGGGTCTTAAACAAATTAGTGTGTGTATCACACACATATGCACGGGCAAATGCAAGACACTACATCTTCCATCCTAACCCAAAAGAACCAGGGATGCAGCAAACACCATTACTCATGAGGTGTATTATACTCCCTGAGGGTGCTGGGGCAGAAACCAAATGGAGAACCAACAGTTTAGACTTTCTGTTGCATCTGCATAGATCTTTAGGAGTCCATGCATTGTCAGGAGAAAACCCCCAAATGAAAAATTACTAGGGACTGAGTGAGCAGGATGAGTTGGCAAAGCCAAAGCCAGTCTAATGACCCTCAACAGGACTCTAACCAGGTCTCAAAAAGCCCCTACCTCCAAAGCCAGGCGAGAGGGCACCACATTTCAGGGGCGCTGCTCTCAGGGCTGGCAGTGCCAACCAAAACGTGGCATCCTGGGCACCCCTCTTGCCTCACCCCGGCCCTGACCCTGCGACCTTGCAAATTCTGGAACCTGCCTGCGTTGGGCATCTATTTTTAAAGAGAGAGAGACGGAGAGAGGGGAGGGGGCCAGCTCAATATAAGCCTCCAGTGAGTGGATCCAGCACAGGCTGCAGTGGACGCCATCCCCCCTTCCTGGAAGCACAATCACGCAGCTGTGATGGAGCAGCGGGGCCCCGGGCAGCTGCCTGCCCGACACACTCACCTGGACAGTCGGCTTCGTCGCTCTCATCCTCACAAGTCACCCAGCCGTCACACTGCCAGGGGAGGGGGATGCACTGGATGGCGCCGCTGCGACAGGCAAACTGCCCGGGGTTGCACCGCAGCTCTGTGGAACCAAAGGGCAAGAGGCCGTTGAGGAAGCGGCAGCAGCAAAGGGGACCTGGGACAGCCAGGCCTGCCGCCGCCCAGGGCCCAGGAGTGTGGCCCAACACAGGCAGCCTGCCCACAGCCCGCCTCCTCAGGGGCCTGCATGTGGGCCCCAAGGAGGAGCCAAGAGCTGTGCCCACAACAACACGAGTCCCCAGGGCAATGCACCCCCAAGACATCAGTCTTTTTGTGCCATCTCAAACACACACCTGACACGTTTCTGCTCTGAGTTGGGCTCTGCACTAGACTACAGAGGTCACAAGGGGGCACAACTCCCACCTCAGGAGGGATTCTGGGTCAACAAGACACACACACACACACATTTCTGACAAAGAGCAAATCAGAAGGGCGCACCATAGGAGTGCTCAAACAGCATGAAGGAAGGAGAAACTGCCTACACCTGAGGGGCTCTGGAATCCTTCTGAAAGAAGGTGGGATGTAAACAGGGTTCCCAAGGCAGGTGGATGGTTTCAATACACACATATAACGTAACAGGAAGGGAGAAAACATTCCAGAAAAAGTAAAGCTTACGGAATATCACAGGGCAGGAAAACATGCCAAGCAGATGGTATGCGACAGACGGGGAATCACTGGAGGTAAGATCAGAAATATAAAAAGAGTCAGACTATGGAGGCTCTGAGGGTAAGATAATTCTGACCTTTACTGGGAATGTTATAGGAAGCCAGAGGTTATTTAGTCAGTAAGTAACATGATGAGATCTGTGTTTTAAGCAAGGTAGAACTGGCAATGGTTTCTGGAAGCAATTGTAATAGGGGAATGACACAAAAAATATCAAATAACCCAGTAAAGTGAGGACCTGAATTGAGGCAGGGGTCGGCAAATTATAGCCTTCGGGTCAACTCCTGCCCTTCCCACTTGTTTTTTAAATAAAGTTTTATTGGAACACAGCCACAAATATGTATCAGCTGTGGATGCTTTTGAGCTACAACAGCAGAGTTGAGACTGATGACTAAGAGAGACTAAAGGACCTGCACAGGCAAAAGTATTTACTCTGGTTCTTCAAACCAGACTTGTGAAGTAAGGTGACAGCTGCTACACGGGCAAACATGGAACCAAGGAAAAGCACTGAGGTGTGAGGGATGAAGTCCTGCACACTAACCTGGTAACACAGGAAGAAGAAACAAACAGAGCTCTCTTACTATGGTCCTGCTCCCTCTGTGGTCTTCCTTATTCTGGAATCATTCCACTGAAATCCAGAAAGAAAAAGGAACTATTCCCACCCCTGAGTCCTGTCCCATCACTGGCCTAAGTAACCAGAGCCAATCATCACTCTAACCAAGGTAGATGAGCCCACCAAATCAGGTAGGACATAGAAGCTAGGCCTGAGCCCTCCCCTCACCACCACCCCGGGACGGCCACACAGGACACTGTGTACCATAGTGTCAGTACCTTCATGAGAGAGCCTCTTCAGAGTGCTCCGCAAGGAGAGACAACCCACATCCCCCCCAAGGGTCAGGCATATGTCTGAGAGTCTTCCACTCTGAGGTAGGGAAGGGAGGAAGGGCCAGGGAAAGGAATCATGAATCCAGTGTTCACTCTTCTCTACCTGCCACTACACACCGTGGTAAATCAATCAATCTAACCATAAGGAAAACCTTTGTTAAATATATGACACGGACAAAAGAGTCACAACGCTGTATATTTTATAAAGGCTTCCAGCCAAGATGGAGTTATAGGGATAGATTTAACTGCCCACCTGAAACAACTGGGAGAAAAAAAAAAGGGGACAAAATATTAGAAAACACCAGTTCTCCAGACACTGACATCAAGCAACAAAGAATAGTGATCCGTAAGTCAGGGAGCATGTGAGGTGAGCCTTACTGCCTCAAGAACATTGCCAGCCTACAAAGCAAGGAGAAGGACTCCAGGGGGTGCAAAAGACTCTTGGAGGTAAGTGGATACAGCTAAAAACTGGGGGAAACCAAGGCAGGGAGCACTCAGAGGACAGCTCCCAGGAGTTCTGGAGAAGAGAGAGTGGCACAAAAGTAAGACTCCAGAGATCTAGAGAGGAACCCCTCAGGGAATGAAGCAGAGTACTGATCAGTGTGTGGTGTGAGGAAACTACCCCAGGCCACCCTAAAGGATAACTGGGAAACAATAATTGAAGTTCAGCAGGACCACAAACAGTGCCTGTTCTCAGGAGCCAGTCTGGAAAAGCTCATAACTTGTGGGGCACTGAGTCAAGTACTCAGAAGAGTCCTGCCTTGTTAGTAGAGAAAAATAAACTCCAGACTAAACGCAGCCTAACAACAATTAAAAGCAACAGCTGAAAGGTTCAAACTGTTTCCAAGTCACATCCTAGAACAAACCTCAAGAATATTTATAGGAATGCAAAAATACGCAGTAACCAAAAAAGGCAAAATTCACCACGTCTGGCACGCAATAAAAAAAAATTAGGAGACATGCAAAGAAACAGGAAATTAGGACCAAAATGAAAAAAAATTCAATCAAAACTGACTCAGAAAAGGTACAAATGATAGAGTAGACAAAGACATTAAAGTTAAAACTGTGTCACAAATGCTCAAGAAGCTAGAGGAAGGGGTGCCTGGGTGGCTCAGTCATTAGGCGTCTGCCCTTGGCTCAGGTCGTGATCCCGGGGTCCTGGGATCGAGCCCCATGTCAGGCTCCCCGCTCAGTGGGAAGCCTGCTTCTCCCTCTCCCACTCCCCCTGCTTGTGCTCCCCCTCTGGCTGTGTGTCTCTCTCTGTCAAATAAATAAATAAAATCTTAAAAAAAACAAGAAAAAAAGAAGCTAGAGGAAAAATCAAACATGTTCAGTAGATACAGAAGATTTTAAGAAAGAAGCAAATCCACTGCCTAGAGATGAAAACTGCAAGGCATAGGACGAACAGATTCAGTTTCACAGAGGAAAAGATGAATACTTGAAGACAACAACAGAAACTCTAAAACACTGGGAAAAAAAGGCTAGAAAACAATGAATTGTGAGCTATGTGATACACAGACTTGGGAGGCAGGGAGACAGACAAAATATGTGAAAAAACAATGAAAAAAACATTTCCCAATCTGATGAAAACCCACAGACCCAAGCCACTCAGTGAACCCCAAACATAACAGAAAGAAAACTACTCCAAAGCACATCATGATCAAATTGCTTAAAACCAGTGATAAAGAGAAAATCTTAAGAGTAGTCAGAGAAAAAAGACGTATTCTGCAGAGGAAAACAAACAAACATGACAGCAGATTTCTCGTTAGAAACGATACAAGCTGGAAGATGGTGGAGCAACATTTTTAAATTCTGGAAACAAAAAAAGTAGTCAACCTAGAATTTTTTAAAGCAAAAACATGTATCCTATATTGCAGAAGTAGAACTTTGACAACACCAGCACAAAAGCTGGGAAGGGAGGAGCAAAAGCACACCATTTCAAGACTTTAAAGCAGTCTGTCATGTGAAGGTCAACTGCAGTATATTCAAGATGAATACCACAAAGCCAGCTCAACAGTTTTAACAAATAAGCCAACGAAGATGACAAAATGGAATAAACACTCAATCCAAAAGGTAGAAAGAAAGAGAAAAGGAAACAGATGGTACAAATAGAAAACAAATGACAAAATGGCAAATTTTAATTAATTTTGCCTTATCAATAAACAGATGAGGTGATCTAAACACCCCCGTTAAGAAGCAAAATTTGTCACACAGGTTAAAAAACAAGACCCAGTTACATATTGTCTAAAAGAAACCCACTTTAGGGTCGCCTGGGTGGCTCAGTTGTTAAGTGTCTGCCTTCGGCTCAAGTCATGATCCCAGGGTCCTGGGATCGAGCCCCACATCGGGCTCCCTGCTCCGCGGGAAGCCTGCTTCTCCCTCTCCCACTCTCCCTGCTTGTGTTCCCTCTCTCGCTGTGTCTCTCTCTGTCAAATAAATAAAACCTTAAAAAAAAAAAAGAAACCCACTTTATAGAAGGACACACATAGGTAAAAATAAGAGAATGGAAAAAGATATACCATGCTAAAAAGAAAGCTGGAGTAGCTAAATTAATATTACACAAGGTAGACTTCAGAGCAAATATTACCAGGAATAAAGGTCATTTAATAATGACAAAAGACAAAATAATCCTAAAATGTTTATGTATCTAAAGCAGATTTAAAATATGAAGGAAAAACTGCTATCATAGACAAATTCACAACTAATTTCCATCCCCTCTCTCAATAACTGAGAAGCAGACAAGAAATCAGCAAAGATACAGACAACCTGAACAACACCAACTGACATTTCCAGAGCTCTCCAGCCAACAACAGCAGGAATACACATTCTTTTCATAAGTGTATATAACATTTACCATAATAGATAATATTATGGGCCATAGAACAAATTGCCAATAAATATATGATTCAAAGCATACAGAGTATGTTGTTTGCCTACAAAAGAATTAAATTAAAAATCAATGGCAGAAAGATATCTGGAAAATCCCCGACTATATGGAAACAACTGACACACTTCCAAATAGCCTACAGGTCAAAGAAAAAATGAAAAGGGAAATTAGAAAGCATTTTAAATTGATGAAAATTTGTGGGATGCAACTAAAACAGTTCCCAGAGGCAAATGTAATGCATTAAACTCCTGTTATCAGAAAAGGTCTTGAATCAGTAATCTCAGCTTCTTCTTTAAGAAATTAGAAAAGCAAAGCAAATGAAACCCGAAGCAAACAGCAGAAAAGAAAAAATGAAGATCGGAGTGGAAATATACAAAACAGTATTAGAGAAAATAATGAAAACAAAAGCTGTTTTTCTAGAAGATTAAGAACATTAATAAACCTCTAGTCAGACTAGTCAGGAAACAAATTAAGAACACAAAATAGCACCGTCAGAAGAGAGATGTCATCACTAGGATTTCAGAGATATTAAAAAGGATAATAAAGAATGGGAGAATAATAAGACAACAGTACGAACAACTTTATATCAGTAAGTTTGACAATTTAGATAAAATTAATTCCCTGAAAGGCACAAACTACCAAAGCTCACTCAAAAAGGCAGCCCAGACACCTGCGTAACCTTATAGCTATGTAAGAAACTGAATTTTTAGTTGAAACATAAGAAAACTCAAGACCCAGATGGCTTCACTGGAAAATTCTACCACATTTAAGGAAGAAATAAGACCAATTCTTTTTTTCTTAAGATCTTATTTATTTATTTGAGAGAGAGAGAGAGAGAGAGAGAGAGAGCAGGGTAAGGAGCAGAGGAGGAGAGAATCCCAAGCAGATCCCACGAGCTGAGTGTGGAGCCTGTAGCGGGGCTCGATCCCACGACCCCAAAACCACAACCTGAGCTGAAACCAAGAGTCGGACACTCAACCAACTGCACAACCCAGGGGCCCCAAAATAAGACCAATTCTATACAAACTGTTCCAGAAATTAAAATATTTAAAATTACCTTAACAACAGCATCAAAAAATAGGAAATACTTAGGGATAAATCTAATGACAGATGACAAGTCCTATACATTGAAAATTACAGAATATTGCTAAGAGAAATTTTTTAAAGACCTAAACCCATGGGGACATAATGAAGTGTTCATGGATCAATAGACCCAACGTCATTAAGACACCAATTCTAGGGGCACCGGGGTGGCTCAGTTGGTTGAGTGACTCTTGGTTTCAGTTCAGGTCATGATCTCAGGGTCCTGGAATCGAGGCCCACATCGGGCTCCCCACTCAGTGGGGAGTCTGCTTGAGGATGTTCTCTCTCCCTCTCCCCCTCCCCCTGCTCATGCTCTCTTGCTCTAAAATAAATAAATAAATCTTAAAAAAAAAAATACCAATTCTACCCACATCCATCTACAGATTCAATGCAATCCCAATCAACATTCCAGCAGGCCTTTTTGTAGAAATTGACAAACTGACTCTAAAATTCAAATGAAAATGCAAAGGACTTAAAATACCCAAAACAACTTTGGAAAGGAAGAACAAAGTTGGAGGACTTACACTATCTGACTTCAAGAATTACTGTAAAGGTAATCAAGATAGTGTGCCATAAACATCAAAGACAAGCATCAAGATCAACTGAACCAGAATAGAGTCTAGAAATAGGCCCACATATGTGGTGGTGATTTACAACCAAGGTACAAAGGCAATTCCCTGGAGAAAGAACAGTCCTTTCAACAAATGGTCCTGGGACAACTGTGGATATCCATCAAAAAATAAAGAAAGAAGAAAGAATTTTGATCCATTCCTTATACCAAAATCTAACTCAAAATAGATCATAGACCTAAAATTATAAAACTTTTTTTTTTTTTTTTTTTTTTAAAGATTTTATTTATTTATTTGAGAGAGAGCGAGAGAATGAGAGACAGAGAGCATGAGAGGGAGGAGGGTCAGAGGGAGAAGCAGACTCCCTGCCAAGCAGGGAGCCCGATGCGGGACTCGATCCCGGGACTCCAGGATCATGACCTGAGCCGAAGGCAGTCGCTTAACCAACTGAGCCACCCAGGCGCCCTAAAATTATAAAACTTAAAAGAAAACACAGGAGAAAATCTTTGTGACATTGGGCTAGACAAAGATTTCTTAGATATGAATAGCCAAAGTACGATCCATAAAAGAAAAAGTTGATAAACTGGACTTCATCAAAATTGAGAACTTTTCTTCTTCAAAGATACTGTGAAGAGAATGAAAAGACAACTCACATACTGCAAGAAAACATTTGTAAATCAAATATCTGATAAAAGGCTTGTACCCAAAATATATAAAGCACCCTCAGATTTCAATAATAATAAAACAACCCACGTAATTTTAAAGTGGCAAAATATTTTAAAGGACATTTAACCAAAGAAGATACACAGATGGCACATAAGCACATAAAAGATACTCAACATTAGTCATTAAGGAAATGCAAATTAAAACCAAAATGAGATACCATTACATACTTATTAGAATGGCCAAAATTAAAAAGAATGGTGATACCAAGCATTGGCAAGTATGTGAAGTAATTGGAACCCTGCTACATTGCTAGTGGGAATGTAAAACTGTACACCTACTTTGGAAAACAATTTGACAGTTTGTAGAAAGCTGAATGTACACCCATTAGATGACCCAGTCATTCCACTTCCAGGCGTTTGCCCAAAAAGAAATGAAAGTTACATGTCCATAAAAAGAGTAATTTTATTTGTAACAGCCAAAAGCTAGAAACCCAAATATCCAAAATAAGTGAATGGATAAACAAATAGCAATATAGTGGACTATTTACTCAGCAATGAAAAGGAATGAGCTGGGCACCTGGGTGGCTCAGTCAGTTAAACGTCTGCCTTCAGCTCAGGTCATGATCCCGGGGTCCTGAGATCCAGTCCCACATGGGCTCCCTGCTCAGCGGGGAGCCTGCTTCTCCCTCCACCCCCCACCACCCCCCGCCTGCTTATGCTCGCTCTCCCTCACCAAAAAAAAAAAAAAGGAGTGAGCTGTTGATACATGCAGAAACATGTTTTTTTTTAAAAGCAGCCACCTACAGAGTTTTTGCCAAACCCTGTCCTAGAGTGTAAGTGTAAGGATAAATCTTTATCCTCCACCCCATACCCAACACCCAGCACAGAGGGGCACTCACTAAATATCAGATGAACCAAACTGCTCAAAGATCTTCCTCTATTCTTTAAGTCTATAACAAAGTGTCACCAGTCCTCTGATAGCCCCAGGGAAGGTTCTCTCCCTTCCTGACTCACCTGTAGTGCAGGGACTCTTCTGACAGCAATCCAATGTGTGAGTCACTGGTAAAATACATGTGAATCACTCATTCAAAAAATATCTACCAAGTGCCACTTTGTGCCAGGCAACTCTCCGGTCCGGGGCCAGCATGGTAAACAAAGCAGGTAGACCCAGGACATGACAGAGCTTACCTCACGTGGCAGGGACTGACACATAGTCAGTTGCTTGGTAGGTCAGCCAGCAATTCTGATGGGTCTCATTGGCATAACTCAAGCTGCAAATCAACATTCCTTTTCCTCTTCTTCCTCAAGATCCTCTCAAGTCCCTTTGTAAAGCGTCCGGCACGATTTCTGCCACATCTAACGTTGTTCAGAAACAGTCACTCCCTCTGCCCACTACTGGCTTTGCCAAGGGCCTGCCCCAAACCTCTTGTGATGCCTATCTCCTGGCCAGCAAATGGGAGACACAGGCAGGCCCTTCCTAGCCAAGGGATCGTTGACACTTTTCTTTTTTTTCTTTTTTTTTATTAAAGATTTTATTTATTTATTCATGAGAGACAGAGACAGAGACAGAGAGGCAGAGAGAGAAGCAGGCTCCCAAGGAGCAGGGAGCCTGATGTGGGACTCGATCCCAGGACCCCGGGATCACGACCTGAGCCGAAGGCAGACACTTAACCATCTGAGCCACCCAGACGCCCCCATTGACACTTTTCAAAATAAGCCAGGCCCTAACTATGTAAGTGCAAGGCTACAGAACCAAAATGAGAACTTCTCACTAAGCAGTTCTCAAATGTTTTCATTCCCAAACCCCTTTATGTGCTTGACATTTCTGAGGACCCCAAAGATCTTCGGTTTATGTGGGTTGTATCTATCAACATGTACTGTATTAGAAATTAAAACCGAGAAATTTTGTAAACACCAGGTTCCCAAACATACACTCAAAAGGTTAAAACACATATGACCCAGCAATTCCACTCCTAGCTCTATGTCCTGTCCAAAAGGGGTGAAGGCAGGGACTCAGACAGACGCCTGTGCGCTGGTGCTCACAGCAGCATTACTCACAATCACCAAGAGGTGGAAACAACCCAAGCATTCACCAACAGATGAATGAACAAACATGTGGTGTATCTATTCAATGGAATATTATCAGGTCATAAACAGGAAGGCAATTCTGACACGGGCTACAAGAAGGATGGACCTTGAGGACATTCTGCTCAGTGAAACAAGCCAGACACAAAAGGACAAATACTGTACGATTCCACTTACATGAGGTGCCCTAGAGGAGTCAAATTCAGACACAGAAAGGAACGCAGAGATTACCAGGGGCTGGGGGGAGGGGGAATGGAGAGTTGTTATCTAATGGGGATAGAGTTTCAGTTTGGGAAGATGAGAAGAACTGTGGAGAGGTATGGTGGGGACAGTGGCACGGCAGTGTCAATGTACACTTAAAAATGGTTGAAGTGGTAAATTTTATGTTATGTGGATTTTACCACAGCTTTTAAAAAAATCCTTTAAAAAAGAGAGAGACGGAGAGGGAGAGCGAATACCAAGCACACAGCCCATTAGCCATCAATCACCTGTCAAGTGGCCTCTGGCAATGCCACTGAGCACTGGTGAGAGAATGAGAGACAGAGGCTAACGACCCTTGCTTTTATTATGAAAATGGTTTTGACCTCACAGAGCCCCCAGAGACAAGCAACATTTGGGAATTAGAGGATTCGGGCCCTAGAAATTTAGAAGCCTCTGCAATACAGATTCTTTCTCTGGATTCAATTTCTTCTTTGTCAGCAAGCCTTGGCCTCATTTTAAATTACGTAAGCTGAGCTGTCTCAAATTACTGTGTGAAATTTAGTATGTGGCCTTAATTGTTTGGAATTGATTTCTCCTAACATCTGCCCACAGAGAAATAGAAAAAGACAGTGAACAGCGGAAGTACACATGTCCACAACCCTATCTCCTCCCACTGCCCCTAGCTGGCTCTGATGGTCTGCACAGAGCAGAGGTGCATCCTCAGACACAGCCCTCCATGCCTTGCTGGGGTGCCCACCCGGGGACCAGGAAGCCCCAGTCTCCCAGCAGACCCGCTCCCAGCTGAGCAGTGCAGCCTCCGTCAGACCGCTCAGACATTCTTCCCTGGAAAGAGCAACAGCTGTTTCCCAGAGGGGCTGTCCCGTGGGTCTCATTTCACCCCCTCCCCACCAAGGCAGGACCGGAACAGGGATATTTATCTGGCACCACACTAACACACTAGCGGCAGAAGGGAGAGAGGATCTGAAAATAAGGCTCTGCTGTGTGACAGGACAGGTCTAGGAAAACGGTTCCCATGGGATGCTGGGTCCTGTCCAGCACCATGTCAGGAACCTGGTGTTCCCTGGCTGGAACTTGAGCCAGGAATGTTGCTCTGGACACCTTTAGGAGGGGACAGAGATCACTGTTGACCACACAGATCACTAAAATACAAAACACAGGGCATACCTGCCGAGAGGGCCTTCTGAAGTAGAGTTACCTGTGTCCTCAGGTAAGAGGATAAGGATAAGGGGCTTGAACAGGCACGTGCACCACCAGAGACCACAGGGAAGGCCATAGGCCAAGGGTGCCGCCTGGACAAGTGCCACCAAAGCAGGAAAGGAGCTCTCTGCTTGGCTGGGGCTCAGCAGGAAATCAAACCAAAAGGCACTGGGGGGCAAGCTGGTTTCATGGGATATGCTATGGCTCCAAGACTGGATCCTGCAGGCAGTGGAGACCTTCAGCAGAACACCGATCGGCAGCAGGACAGAGAATGGTTCTGGGAGGGCAGAACCAGGAGATGGGGACAGCATTACCAGGCATTCAGAACATTTCCCAGAAGATCACTCTAGAATAAACTGTGATTAAATTATAAACTCGTTGCCTTCTCTACAGTGCTCTAAATGCCATTTGTCCTTTCATGAGGCGAAGGGCCACTTCCATTCGGCCTTCTCCCAAAGACCCCTCCACTCAGGTTCTTGGGACCCCTGGCTCAGCAGTCCCTATGGTTACCCCTACAATCCCATCAGCCCTCTCCCAGGGAGCTGTCACTTCATGGCACCAGTGAGATTGCCTGTAACCACCCTGCTTCCTGGCACAGTGTGGTGGCTCTTGGTTGCTGAACGGTTTCATGTATTCTGCCCTTTGGAACGATTCTGTGAGGCCCTCTGAAGAGGCAAATGCTCTCCAAGGGACCCATGTGGAGAAAGGGAAGATGCGAGTAGGGAGCTGGGGCCAGGGGCTTCTGCACAGCACAGCCTACCATGGGGTTCAGCAGCAAAGCCCAGGGAAGGCTGCTGTTAATGGGAGGCCTGGGCACTCCTCCACTCTGGCAGGCATCAGGGTTACAGCAGGAAGGACAGAGTATCTGAATGTCACACTGCAAGGAGCTCAGAGACCAGCTGGCCCCATGATTCTCAAACACGAGGGCCTAGCATCCAAGAGGGAGTGGGACGTGTGTGGCTCATGAAGACTACGGTATGGAAGTTCTACTAATAAAATTTAAATCAGGAAGGCCAGAGACTACTGTATTTATCAGAAAACCCATCTAGTCCAGTCAGCTCATTTCACAAAAGGGCTGACCTGCCTGCTCCATTCCTATGACAAGCCGACAGCAGCAGAACAGGAACCAGAAGGCAGGCTCTGGCTCTTTTGCCCAGATCTCTATCCCAAAACCAGCTCAGCTAAGTGGGAATCAGGACTCAGGTCAGGAATCACACCCACCCCCAACAGGATGCCCTGCATTCTGATTTGGGGCGTGGCTAACCCATCCTTCCTCAGAGGGCTGGGTCCAAACTTTCCAATTCTGACCCATTTTCTCTTTGTTAGGACAAAAAACACAGGACTTATGAAACGCAGTGCCTCTGTGGAGCTCAGCAATACAAACCCCCAGGGACGAGGAGTGTCTGACTGCTGGATAGGGACCTGCAGGGCCAGGCATGTACCAAAATACTGTGGTTTTGAAATACAACCAAAATTCTTTGCTATGCCTTTTCAAATGCCAGTTGCTCCCAAGTCACTGTGACCACCAAACCCATTTCCAAATAGCCCTGGGGCAGGAGGAGAATCACTGAGAATCACCCTCAGTCAGCCCTCCACATGGGAGGAGAGACTCATCTGACTGCTGAGTCTGAGCGAGGACATCCCCTGTTCCCTGTCACCCACCTGCCTGATAGGGACAAGCAGGTGACCCAGCTCTGCTGTGACAGCTGACTGGGGGAGTGGGGGCGCACTGGGGAAGCCACTTTCTCCTATCAGTCAAGGCATCACAAGGCTGATGCTAGAGACCACCACACTAGAATAAATTGACAAGGCCCAAACTTCAGTATTTATTTTTTTAAGTCACAAGCATTTTCTACATCCAGAAGATGAGGTGACCATCACTTACTGTATCTTCTATCCTCAGACACTGCCCAACTGGGACACTGGCTCATCTGCCTTACCTTGTCCTCCAGCTTCTCCTTAAGCAGATGTTTGGGGAAGAAGGCCCTGCTTAAAGTTAGTTATCTTAGAAGAGGAGGGGGAGGCCCAAAGGAAAAGGATGACTGGACAAGATGAAAGAGGAAAGAGAGGCAGGTTCGCCAAGCATCTCTATTAAATGAATGACACTTTGAAGAAAAGAACAGCAACCCACAATCAGTCTATATTTTATGGCGGCTGGGGTGGGGAGAGTTCAAATGTGGGAATAAGACCAGGGCAAGAGGGTGGGGTAGACCTGGAGTAATAGCTATCTCGCATCTGATGTAACATCCATTGGCTGTTTCATCCATCACTCACACCACATTTTGATGTCAGCCACAGTACAGTGTAACCAGTTCATTCCAAGAGAAACAGCTGGAGCAAGATCAGATTCTTGTATGTTCATTTTGTATGTGCCAGGCAATGTATCAAATGCCTCTAACACATTATTATATTTAAATCCTTAAGACAAACCTGTTAGCACAGTCTTGTACCTCCTGCAGCTCAGACACTGTGCTAGATGAAAGCAAGAAGAGCAGAATGATAAATACACGGTCTTTGCCTTCACAGAGCTCAAAGTCTAGTAAGTAAGCAGACAATCTTCACTACCTTGGGGCAGCAAAGAGTTCTTAGAGAAACACAGAGTGTAAACGTAAAAACTGGTAAACTTCAAAATTTAAAACTTCTTTGATCAAAAGTGTGGTAAAGATACATAGATCAATGGAACAGAATACAGAGCCCAGAAATAGACCCACATAAATGTGACCAATTGATTTTTGATAAAGGTGGAAAGACAATTCAATGGAAAAAAGAAGCCCTCAGCAAGTAGTGGTGGAACAACTAGACATACACATATCAAAACTGAACCTCGGGGCACCTGGGTGGCTCAGTCGTTAGGTGTCTGCCTTCAGCTCCGTCATGATCCCAGGTCCTGGGATTGAGCCCCGCATCGGGCTCCCTGCTCAGCGGGAAGCCTGCTTCTCCCACTCCCACTCCCCCTGCTTGTGTTCCCTCTCTCGCTGTGTCTCTGTCAAATAAATTAAAAAACAAAAAACTGAACCTTGATCCACACTTCACACTGGATACAGAATTCACTCAAAACAGACCAAAGACTTACATGTAAAATCTAACTCTATAAAACTTCTGGCAGAAAAGAAATAAAATCTTTGTGAACCTGGGTTAGGCAAAGTGCTTACATACATCTCTAAAAGCAAGATCTATAAAACAATGTTATAAACTTAAATTCATCAAAAGACCAGTGGTTACCAGGTGGAAACCTCAAGGTAGGGAGAGGGGCTGACTACAAAATGGCAGCATGAGGGAATTTTGGGGTGATGGAACTGTGCTCTTCATCTTCAGTGTGGGATTGATTACATGACCCTACACATTTGTCAAAGCTCAAAGGATATACCAAAAAGGAATTTGTGTACCAAATTAAAAATTAAAACAGATACTTTTTTTTAAGATTTTTATTTATTTATTTGACAGAGAGAGACACAGCCAGAGAGGGAACACAAGCAGGGGGAGCGGGAGAGGGAGAAGCAGGCTTCCCGTGGAGCAGAGAGTCAGATGCAGGGCTCAATCCCAGGACCCCGGGATCATGACCTGAGCTGAAGGCAGACACCTAACAACCGAGCCTCCCAGGCGCCCCTAAAACAGATACTTTTTAAAAGTACAGTTAAGCAAGAATAAAAATAACAATACAAAAGAAAAAAGTACAGTTAAGCAAATGAATGGGTAAGTCACTAAGAGAAAACACTTGTAACACATATCTCTTATCTGGAATATACAAAGAACTCCTACAATTCAATAAAAAATATAAATAATAAAAAAGCAAACAACCTCATAAAAAATGGGCAAAGGATTTGAACAGACATTTCTCAAAAGAAGATATATGAATGGCTAACAAGGACATGAAAAAGTGTTCAGCATATCACTCACAGGAAAAGGCAATTAAAACCACATGCGGTACCATTACACAAAAGAAAGGCTAAACTTTAAAAGTCTGACAACATAAAATGTTGGTGAGATTGTGGAGCAACTGGAACTCTTATACAATATTGATGGGAATGTAAAAGAGCACAACCACTCCACAATTAAGCAAGAAAAAAAAATAAAAGACATCCAAATTGGAAAGGAAAAAGTAAAATTACCTGTTTGCAGAAGACATGATTTTATATGTCACATCTGAAGATTCCACCAAAAAAAAAAAAATTGTTAGAATAAATTCAGCAGAGCCATAGGACATAAAAATCAACAGACAAAAATCAGTTGTATTTCTATACAATGACAATGAACAACTTGAAAAGGAAATTAAGAAAACAATTCTACTTACAAGAGCATCAAAAAGAACAAAATACGTAGGAATAAACTTAACCCAAGGAGATGATAT
This sequence comes from Phoca vitulina, assembly GCF_004348235.1. Lineage (NCBI taxonomy): Eukaryota > Metazoa > Chordata > Mammalia > Carnivora > Phocidae > Phoca > Phoca vitulina. The sequence goes on from NW_022589820.1 coordinate 81,211, forward strand.
ACCAGTATACCAAAAACTACAAAACACTGCTAATATTAAAGAGGACACAAATAATGGAAAGGCATCCGATGTTCATGGAATGGAAGACTTAAGATGTCAATATGAACCAAGCAATCTACAGATTCAATGCACTCCTTATCAAAATGCCAATGACTTTTTTTTTTGCCAAAATAGAAAAATCTATCCTAAAATTAATATGGAATCTCAAATGACCCAGAATAGCCAAAACAATCTTGAGGAAGAAAAACAAAGCTGGAGGCCTCACACTTCCTATTTCAAAACATACTACAACACTGCAGTAATCAAAACAGCGTGCCACTGGCAACAACACAGATATATAGGCCAATGAAACAGAATAGAGAGCCCTGAAATAAACTCTCACGTACATGGTCAAATGATTTTTGACGAGGGTTCTGAGACCATTCAATGAGGACAGGACAATGTTTTCAACAAATAATGCTAGGAAAATAACCACATACAAAAGAATGAAGTTGGACTCTTACCCAACACCATATACAAAAATTAAATCAAAATGGATCAAGGATTTATAAACATAAGACCTAAAACAAAAAACCCTTAGAAGAAAATACAAGACAACAGTGGATTTAGAAGTGATTTCTTGGATATGATAACAAAAGCACAGGGAACAAAAGCAAGAGGAGACAAAAGAACTACATCAAACTTAAAGAAATAAGAAAGTGAAAAGGCAACCTACAGAACGAAAAAAAATTTACAAACATGTATCTGATAAAGGATTAGTATCCAGCATATATAAAGAACTCCTACAATTTAACAACAAAAATACAAATAATCCAATTTAAAAATGGGCAAAGGCGGGGCACCTAGGTGGTGCAGCTGGTTAAGTGTCTGACTCTTGGTTCCCGCTCAGGTCATGCTCTCAGGGTTGTGAGATCAAGTCCCGTGTCGGGACTCCACACTCAGCACAGAGTCTGCTTAAGTTTCTCTCTCCGTCTGCCCCTCCCCCACACCACATATGCATGCATGTACATTCTTTCTCTCAAATAAATAAAAATTAAAAAAAAAAAAATGGGCAAAGGACGTGAGTTAGACATTTCTCCAAAGAAAATATACAAATGGCCAACAAGAATATGACAAGATGTTTAACATCACTAATCATTAGAGAAATGCAAATCATAACAAGATATTACTACATACCCTTTAGGATGGCCACTATAAAAAAAAAATAGAAAATAACAAGTGTTGACAAGAATACAGAGAAATTGGAACCTTTGTGCACTACCGGTAGGATTGTAGAATGGTGCAGTCATCATGGAAAACAGTATAGAGGTTCCACAATAAATTAAAAATAGAATTACCATATGATCCAGCAATCCCAATTCTGGATATGTATACAAAAGAACTGAAAATGGGCTCTTAAAGAGATATTTGCACACCCATGTTAATCACAGCATTATTTACAATAGACAAGAGGCAGAAGCAATCTAAATGACTCACAGATGAATGGATAAAGAAAATGTGGTATAGTCATACAATTGAATATTATTCAAACTTAAGAAGGAAATTCTCTCATGCTACAACATGGATGAACCTTGAAGACATTATGCTAAGTGAAATAAACCAATTACAAAAAGACAAATACTGCATGATTCCACTTATATGAGGCTTCTAAAGTAGTCAAACTCTTAGAAAATGGAATGCCAGGAGCTGGGGGAAGGAGGAAAAAGGAAGTTGTTGTTCAGTAGGTTAGTGAGTTCCAGTTCTGCAAGATGAAAAAGTTCAAGATCTGTTGCCCAACAGGGTGCCTTTCGTTAACAGTACTGTACACTTAAAAACGGTTAAGATGGTATATTTTATATTACGTTCTTTACCACAAATTTAAATTTAAAGAAATATACAACCTAAACCTTGTTTCCCTGGATCCAGTTAACAATCCTCTGAGGTCAGTTTTATTATTATCCCCACTTAGAGAAAACAAGATGAGGTCTCCTCATATCCCTCCTGGGGCTGGTTTCCGATATATAAAATGAGGTGACAATGGGCTGTACCTAATCCTCACAAGCACAGACAAGACACGGAGGGATTTTAAAGCCACAAAGAAAATATTAACACCGAATAAACTTCTGCAAAACAAGAGGCTTATAAGTCTGAGGCACTCTAAAAGGAGATTGACACTAAGGCCCAGTCATCAGAAGATTTGCCCCAGCTTCTCCCTCAGGTTAGCTCAGTAGGGTCAAAGCTCTGACACCTGCATGAACCCCCATAGGAGCTCACAAAAGCACACACCTTTTCATTAGTGGGCCTCTTTAAAGAATACTAAAGATTACAATGGCAGCCTGAAAGTTTCATTCATACACTTACTTCAGAACCAAAATCAAGAGTAGGTTTCAACACATCAAAAACTCTATCCAAAAAGTAGGGTTATCGTTAGGGTTCACTAAGCTACTGCACACCTAGTGCTTAGCAGAGTGCATGATACTCAGAAATGGTGGGGGGTGGGGGAAGGGGGTGACGGAGGTAAGCAGAAGGATGGTGGTGATGATGATGATGACAACAACACTAACAGCAGCCAAGAACCAAGGCCAAAAGTACAGGACCAGGCCAGCAGGGGATGCTTCTGGCATCCGGCAAGCCGAGTATGAGGGTGCCTGAAGGACATTTGTGAGGACACAGCCGTGGGCACATGAGATAGGGGGTTAGCGCCGTGACACCGGTGGCCAAGGCTATGGGAAGAAGACAAGAAAAGTGTGTGGGCAAGAAGTTCAAGTTGAAAAGTCAGGAGCAAAAATACGAGAGGGAGCAGAGGGCCAAAGAGCTAAGGGTAACGAAGTACCTACGGAAGCTGTGCAATATCAGAGCGTGAGCTCTAGCTTGCCCAGGTTACACATATTGGCTCCACCACTTACAAGTTGTGTGACTTTGGGCAAGTCACTTATTCTTCCAATCTGTTTCTTCATCTGTAAAATAAGGTTGATATGAGTACCTGCTTTCTATAAAAAGAGCATCACACCTCACACTGCAATTATAAAGGAGAAACACACAACAGCGATCAGATAGAATTTTATAACATTGTTTTATTGTGTGTCCTAATCATTTTGGGGGTTACTTTCTGGTTTTTGAAAGTATTACCATTTTTACATTTAGTTATATGAAATCTTTTAAATACCTTGTTCTGATCATTAACTTTTATTAATGCTTCTTAAGAGATAATATAGCTACACAGTTCAAAATCCACAAGGAGGTGTCAGGTAAGATTATTAACAAGACTTCCAAGCTTCTTAAAATGTCCGTGTTTTCTTGACTGCAATCAGAGGGTGCTGAGGTCAGCAGGGGAGGCTGCTAAAACACTAACTCCCGGAATTGGTCAGCCAGGTCCAAAGAGCTGTGACAGCATCAGTGTCCACACAAGATACTGGTGGAGCTGGAAGCCATGAGCACTGAGAAGGTGCCTCTTCCTTCGCAGGTGGGCGCCAGATGGTGGTGCAACTATCTCCACTCAGTCCCCCACAGCCATGCAGCTTTTTCATCTTATCTTGGAATCATGGTGCAAGAGGCAGAGCACCCGGCTCAAGATAGCAATCTTCGGTATCCAGTTTCTGCTTCTTCTACTTAAAAGCCAAGTGATGCCACCAGGCAAGGTAATTATCCTCTCTGGGCCTCGGCATCCCAATCCCTAAAACGGACCTACCACCTGCCTCACTGTCTCCCTCCCAAGTAGGACTGTCAGATAAAGCATGTACACAACTATGCCCAAGCTCAACCCCACCTTCAAACAGCTCCCCCACATCACCACACACCCCAGAGACTATCAGAACATGGCACACACCATGGGGTGGATGGTGGAACTGGGAGCTTACTAAGCAAACTTGAGCTCAAATGACCCCAGACATCTAAACCTTCCACTTATTTTCCCAAAGCAGCAGCGGAAACTAGAAAGAGTGACTTGCCAAAATTGCACTGACAAAACTGTCAATGACAAAACTAGGATAACAAGGTCTTGGGACGCTTAGAAGTGAAAAATAACTCATTTTTAAATATTCAATTATTACAAAATAACTTTTCAAATGAACCTCTGACTATGGGATAATTTTAGGTTTACAAAAAAGTTGCCATGTGCCCTCATCCAGTTTGCCCAGTTGTTAATATCTTACACTACACACTACCATGGCACATTTGGCAATAATTAGGAAACTAACATTGGTACCTTTCTATGAACTGAATTCCAGACTACTGGAATTCCACTGGTTGTTCCACTTATGTCCTTTTCCTGTTCCAGGATCCAATCCAGGACCCCACACTGTAGTTAGTATTATAAAGTAATTTCTAATACACTCCATTAGAAGACTTTAAGGTTAACAAAATTAAAAAACTAATTAATAGCACTTATTAGTGTTAAAATCTAAGGAATGTAATTGTTATAAATTTTACTTGGCCTTTCTCTTTACTGATGCTGAGTGGTCATTTATTCAACATACATAATTCTCTTCAAACCAGGGAAACAAAATTGGAAAAAATATCTTAAGCAAATAGCAATTTACACTAATGAGCTGATTTGTTAAAACTATAAATATCTAGTCATAAAAATGATTTTTAATTTACCCAGGAAAATACAACCTATTCAAAAAGGAGATGTTTCTTTACCGATTAGTGTGACGAAGTAGAAGCTTGTTATAATGAGATTCTAATAATTAGTTCTTTCAATAGTCTTTATTTAGTAAAGGTGGTTTCAAATCAACAGTTGGGGTTTTTTCTTTTGTTTTGTTTTTTTATTTCAACTAGGCTCCATGCCCAACATGGGGCTTGAACTCAAGACCCTGAGATGAAGAGTTGCACACTCTACCAACTGAGCCTGCCAGGTGCCCCCAAATCAACAAGGTTTTGTTCCTAAGTGTATAACAAACACAAGGAAGGAGAAAAAAAATTAATCCAAGTAGCTTTTGGACCCAGTACACTGTACATATACTATCAGTCTAAAGACAAAAAGAGCTGCAAAAAGAAAAAAAAATCCAAAATTGTACTTAGTTGGTTTGCTGTTGATAGTGGTAATGGGTGTAGCACTTCTGAAACTATTCTGTGCACACAGTAGGACTAAGCAAATAAGTAAATCTACTGATGTTGGAAGCCAGAGTTCTCATCGCAGAAAAAGGGAGATACAAATATGAAACAGGGAAAGCAGACAAGATCCCATAATGCTGGGTTGGAACAAAAAGAAATAGTATGAACTTGCACAAAAAGGGACGAACACACAGACCCATCCATACACACACATGCACAGAGACAGACAGACATACATGGACACACACCCCAGCTGGATTGAAAGGACTGGTAGCAGCAATATCCCACTAGCAATGAACACAGCTAGCACCAAAATCTTGGCTTCTAAATACTGTCTCCCACTAAAATGAACCAGTGTTCCATGGAAAAATGCCTGGGGCAGGAAAGATACAAGATGAGCCTGGTAATAAGGAATGTTCAAAACGGATGAGGACATGTCAGAAGGATGCAGAAGCCAGCCTAAAGGGGTTTCCCTTTGTAATATATCAATTACAATGTAAGCATCAAAATGAATCATGACAGTAACAGACTATAATAATTGAATAGAAATAATCAGGGGCGCCTGGGTGGCTCAGTTGGTTAAGCGGCTGCTTTCGGCTCAGGTCATGATCCCAAGGTACTGGGATCAAGCCCCGCATCGGGCTCCCTGCTCGGCGGAGAGCCTGCTTCTCCCTCTCCCTCTGTCTGCCGCTCTGCCTACTTGTGCTCTCTATCTCTGTTAAATAAATAAAAATCTAAAAAAAAAAAAAAAACAGAAAGAAGAATCCATGAATCCATACTAACAGTAAAAAATGAAAAGGAAGAGAAGCTCTCTTTTATAGTAGACTACTACTAAAAGAAAAAGTAAGAGAAAAATCACCATTTAGCAATCATCACAGTGGTAACGGATTCAGGCAAGAATCATTAACAGATGCTGAAAATCAATGGGCAAGGCTATCTCCCTACCAAGTACCTGCCAATCACAAAGGGGGAAAGGCACCTTTCCCCAGAGAAATGTAGCCAATGCCACCCTACCACGTGATGAAGGTTAATATCGCTATTCCTAGGACAAACTGATGGGCTGTGCTTCTAGATGCATGCACTGAGGAGGACTCAACGATCTGGGGGATCGCACCCACCAAAAATGCACCAACTGAATCTGATCATAAGGAATCTGATAAACCCAAAATGAGGAATAGTCTATAAAATGGCTGCCTGTACTTTTTCACAAGTTGGTAACACGAAAGACAGACAGGAAGCTGTTCCAGATTTTAAAAGATTAAACAGACACCAAAATTAAATGCAATCCATGACTCCAGGTTGGATCCTGGCTTGGGAAAATATGTTGTAATGGGACAACTGGCAAAATGGGAACATGGCTAACAGTACTGCATCGATGTTAAACTTCCTAAATTTGATAACTATACTGTGCTGATAAGAGAACAGCCTTGTTCTTAGGAAATATACACTGAGGGACTTAGAAATGAAGGGTCATGATGCCTGCAACTTAGTTTCAAGTAGTTCCCCCCACCAATACAAAATATATCTGTACACACATGCCTGCACACACGTGTGCATATACGCACAAATGTGTGGTGAGTCAAATGTTAATTGGTGAATCTAGGTGAACTATATAAAGGTGGAGTTCATAATACTACTCTTGCAACCTTTCTGTATGTATGCATGTTCCCAAAGTAGAAAGGTTTGTTGCTGTTTTTTTAAAGAACAAAGTATCCCTCTGCCTCCCTTCAAAGGAAGATATTTTGAAATCTTAATTCTTTTTGGAATTAAGCTACCTCATACCAATAAAAAATGCTGACCATTGGGTCTTTGGGATTTGGTTTCATTTTTGCCCATATGGGACCTCTCAACTGAATAATTCTGCTCATGTCAATGTTGCCCTAAATGGCCACTCTAATTCTAAATTATCCTTGGTGAAATTATGCCATTTAGATAAATAAGCACACAAATTTGAGTTATAGCATAAATCCATGCGAAAACCAGGAGCCCAACCTGGAGTTGTTGCAGATCTAGCTTTAGACTGAGATAAATACATGAGGGTCTGGGAACAGCCAGTTGGAAGTACTGCCTATGTATTTTAGGAGTTAGGTCCCCCAGCCTATCGGCCATGGCATCTCTAACTGTACAAATCTCACTAAACTGCAGCTTCTGGTTGATGAAAAGTTTAGGTAAGAGGCCTCTCCCAGAAGCAGACCCGAAAGACAAAACAAAATGAGACTGAGTAAAGTTCTCACAGAATCTTGTTTAAAAAAAAAATGAAGTACAGGTATGTGTGCTAGCCTACAAAGATCTCCAGAACACTGTAAACTGAAAAACTCAATAAATTATATAAAAAGTATAACTCCATTTATGTAAAATATTCCATGTATGAAATTTTTGTAAATATTTAAAAAAATCAACATCATTTTTCCAAACTGTCCTGGGCTTTCACTGTGGCTCTTTACATCATTCTGCATGTGCATCCCACCTGCACTGATGGGGTGGAGGGAGAATCTGAAGATGTGGCCAACAAACCACTGAGGGTTGCAGCACAAGCCTGCCTTGGCCCTAAATGAACCTCATCCCTTTCAGGTACTTCCAGTCCTCTCACTCTGCCTTGTAAGACCACAAAGCCAAGGATAAATGAACTGACCCAGAGACCCTAGGAAGCAGCCAGTAGTACTCAAAAGGCCTCTGCATCAGGAGACCTGATGTCAATCTAAGCACTGGGGGGTCTGGAACCTCCCATCTCCCAGCTGACCCTCTGGGATGCCCTCTGCAGTGGCCCCTGCCCCTTGTCCAGTGCCCCAGGGATCCCCAAGCATTCCTCTCCACAGCCATAAACTCCTATGGAAGGTCCCCTAGGAAAGCAGGCTTCCAAGACAGGGAAGAACAGGGTGGACACCTGAAGGCTCTGTTCGTCCAGCATACCCACCAGGGCTCTGCTCTCAGTCCTGTCCTGTCCAACACAGAGTAGTCAACAGCTGAGGGCAGACAGACAGCAAGGTGATCAAACTGATGGCTGGCTTTCAAGGATCTGGAAGCCAGCCTACAGAGACAGACTGGAGGGAGCAGGGGCACAGACTAGGGACAATGACCAGCCCAAGCTGGCTGAAGCAAAGGCCACACAAAGCAGAGAAGGGGGAGAAAGCCAAAAGGCAAGTATGGCAGTTTTTGCACCCACCAGCTCTCGAGCAAGGCTTGTGCTGTTTAATGGCCCAGGGGAGGGCAAGCCATGTCCTCATGCAGGGGGAAGTCCGGTTCCCAAGCCTCGGTGCCCAGCAAGTCCATCAGAGAGGAAGCCCTGCCCACCCACCCCCAAAGGCTTCCTGCCCAACCCCTACCCCCACCCCAGGCTGGGTGGCTGGTGAACAACGAGAATCCACGCTCGTGAGGAAGTTTTCACCCACTCTCACCTCGCAGCCCAGCTCACCCCCACAGAAGCAAGCTCCCCCCAGTGTGAGGCCCAGGCCAGCTGGCTCTGCAGCACCACCCCCCCCCCCCCCCCCCCCCCCCCCCCCCCCCCCCCGACGCCCGGGCCCGCCGGCTCCGCCCCCCCCCCCCCCCCCCGGCCCCCAACACACGGGTCCTCCAAAGGCGTTCTTGCAGGCGGCCACAAGGCCCTCATCCTCGCCACCCCCACCAGGGGCAGCTGCGAGGCCCGCTGGCTAAGGAAGCTGTTGCTCTTTATGTCAAAATATAAATAGCCATTTGTGCATTTGTTCAATAACTGATTTCTGAGTGCCCACTCTGTGCCAAACTAGGCCCAGGGGACACAACATGAACGTGACAAAGAGTAAAACGTGTCAGTATGAACAATCCTAGCCCTGTCCAAAGCACTGTGGCTGTTTTGGGGGCTGTAGGAAACCACATACACCCCCTCTCCGACCATGGGAATGGCTAGACTCATTTAGCGCTCACTGTTGTGTCGGACAGTGCTCAAAGCCACTTCGCTCTGCTGCCTCCCAGGTGGGGGCTCTCTCCCAAGAAACATGCCCTTATGCATGCACACCCATACACCCAGACTTTCAGCGGGGGTTGGGGGGGTGTCCCTACATTTGGAGCTAAGATGAATGGTCTTTTTGTCAGATTTGTTAGAGCTCTATACCCATTGATTTTAATTCTCACAGCATCTCTCTGAAGTATGTTCTATTATGTCTGTGTTACAGACGAGGAAATTGAGGCTCAGTGCAGTCAGAGAGTGGGCAGCACAGTGGGCCCTGACATCCAGGCATGCAGCTCTAGGGTCCATGCTCATGCTCTTAACCCACCACACTGGACTCACTGTGTTCTAAACCACAGCCACTCCTTCTCCAAACAGCTTGTGTGAAGCAACACCAGACCTGGGCTTTCCTCCCTCCCAGGTCGATGCCCGGAAGCCCCAGGACACTCTGGGTCTGTAGCTCACTGCGCTCCAACCATGGCCCACGGGCCATTCACCCTCCCTTGGACTTGCTCTGTCAAGACAACCATGTCCACACGGATGGAACGCACAGCCCAGCTTGGAGCAACAGGACGAGATGTGACTGACTTTCACTAAACACCCCAAGTCAACTGGTAAATCACACCAGAAACAAAAATACAGCTATCACAGAATAACCATATTTTGAGCCCACCCATCATTCTGGCAAAGTGTTGGCCCAAAATTGCGTTCTCGGGATTACTGACCCGCTCTGAAGACAGGAAGAGGAAGGGACCACTCACCAACTCCTCAGCACCCCGAATACAAAAGCACATGGGAGGAGGGAACAATCTGGCAGTGTACCAAAGAAAAGACATTTAATCAGTCCCTTGCTATCTACTAGGTCCTACATGTTGTCACTGATACATTCCACTCAAGAGTCAAGAAACTACCAATGTTTCCCTATGCCAAGTACCAAGGGAGGCAGAGGAACAGAGGTGAGAGAGCACCCAGGCAGGGAGGGCCGAGAAGTAGATCACCTGCCATGACGGCTAAGAGGCAGACAAGCCTCAGCGCTGCCAAACTGCCCAGTGGAGGGAGGGGGTGAGGAAAGTGCTGGTGAGCTAGCCTGGGAAGCAGGACCAAGGAAGGTGGCAGGCAAGAGCAATGTGGGCCAGAGGAACAGGAAAGGCGCAGCCTCACAGCAGCAAAAAGGTGCAGACCTGTCTGGCGAAGTGTGCAACAGCAGCGCGTTTTCCATTCCTAAGACCAGAAGCGCCAACTGAAACAATAGCCTGACTCGCTGCCACCTGGGCCAACCGGAGCTTTAACCACAGTGCTTTCTGTGCCCTCAATACTTTCCCGTGGTCACGGTGCCCGGTACACAGCAGGTTGTGGTGAGGGTTTGTTACAGGGCTGTGGGGAGGCATTACCATTCCTCTCCCAGAGGCGCCAAGTACCAAGAGCTTCCTCCTGCTCTCTGCAGTGGCCAAAGTGTTCGGGGGAAAGGCCCACTTACTCTCAAATGGTTCAGAAGATAAATTATGTGTGTGCATACATACATACGCACGTGCACACATGGTGGATAAGGCAGATGAGCTAAAATGCTAACAACAGGTAAGTCTGGGTAGAGGATATGCGGGTGTTCTTTGCATGAATTTTATTCCTGCAACTTTTCTGTAATTTTGAAGTTATTTCCAAGTTTTCTTTGTATGTTTAAAAAAAAAAACACACAATTCATTAGCTAGCTAGTGAGGCTGGAAAGTGTGTTAATCCTACTTTCCAACTAAAAAGAATGAAATTGTTAAGCTGAAAGCGCAATCAGCCAGCGGAGCAAGTTCTACAGTGTTAGAGGGAGGCGGGCTGTGAAGGAAAGAGCTCAGAACTCAGAAAGCGGCTGGCAAGCCCAGGTGCGGGTGGCAAGCCCAGGTGCAGGTTCAACTTCCCAGCTACTCCCATGAGCTTCAGACACGTCTGCTTGTAAAACAGCCACACTCTTCCTGTTCACGAACTCAAGTGCTGCTCCAGAAGCAAGGTGCAGCAGCCACTAGTTCGTTCACTGAAAATTTACCAGTTCAGCACAGACAGCAGGCCCCTCTGGATCCCTAATGACGAAGGGGAAAGAACCCTTAACTCGGAACCAACTCACCTGGGTTTGAATCCCAGCTATGCTGCTCACCAGCTGTGCGACCTTATGCAAGTCATTTGCCTCTCCCAGCCAGCTTTCCCAACAGTACAAAGAAGACAGCTTCCAGTCCCACCACCTCATCAGGCAGACTCACTGAACACAAGCCTTTTTACACGGCTGGGACAGAGCTCACTTGCAGAAGGCAAATGTTTTCTCAGCTATGTATGGTGGGGGTCACCCTAGACTGAGCTGTGGCTAACACCATGGCATGATTTTCTATCATAACTGAAGCTAGAAAAACACTTTCAGAATCAGCAATTGCTACTGCATTACCTGCACACATGGAGAAAGGGACAATGAGATGATACCACGGTCACTGGCTCCCCAGAAGCCCCTCCATGCTTGTTGCCCCTCAGCAGAGGTCTCCAACCTACCCTTCTCACCACAGCCCCAGGAGGAAGATGTAACACCCACCACCACTGGTCGTTACGGCTAACCACAAAAGGGATTTGAGGGGACGGCTGGTTCTAACCCTCAGATCAGAGTGTTTAGATGAAAAAGGGTCTGCACCCTCACCTGGAGAACCACTGGGTCTATCGTTGGAAGAGATGTGTCCCGGAGTTCCGCAGCTGGGGGTTAAGGATGGCCAAGACAGGACATACACAGCTGGGGCAGACAGAGCCTCAGCCAAGGGCACATGATGGGAACACAGGCCAGACATCTGGGGCTGAAATCTCATCTCAGCCACTTAGTTTCGTGAGTTCTCTGTGGTTGTTTCCCTATCTGTAATATGGGGCTAATAGCAGTCATCTACCTCACAGGGACCACCTGAGAGTTAAGCAACGCACATGTTAGTACATATTAGAACAGCACCTGGCATGTAACACGTCCTCAATCAACCAAGATCAAACATGCATTTAAAAGAAACTTTGCCAAAAGCTCTCTTGTTGCCCCCACTCTGTGAAAGGTCTCACACCCTGGCTGCACCAGAGAAGAGCCAAAGGTGGCTTGGCCCCGATGCTCAAGGACTCCCTCCCTCCTGGGAAGCAGGTTCTGCCTGATGCCCTCCTCACACCCAAGTACAGGTCTAAGCTGGGACTCCCATAGAAAGAATGCAGGTGAATAAAACCAGGGAAGGTCTCCTTCACAAGCACCAGCCAGCAGATCCCTGCCTGGAAGGACACAGAGCACATACAAGCACCCAAGGAGAACATATGACCCCAAGTGAGACCTGCCCTTGCTGCTCAGCCAAAGTCAGGGTACCAGCTGGAGCCCCCCGGGGGCAGAATAACTCAACATACCACCAGGAGTCACTGCAAAGTTCTGATGTGGAAAGTCATGGAATGCAAAGGATAACTTTGCTCCCTCAACCAGAGCCACCTCCCTGCCCCAACTCAGACCTAAATGTGAGGTCTCCTGTGAAGCCCTCCCCTGCTTCACAGGTACAAATGACTGGCCGGCCACCGCTGCTGCCTGCCTCTAAGCCCCCATACTCGATGACCCGATTTACATCCAGCTTCTGCTTCTATACTTAAAGGGCACTCCTAGAGAAAGGGGTTTATTCAGTTCATTTGAGCATCCCTAGTGGTAGGCAGACAGTGAGCACTTGAAAACTCTTTCTGAATTGTTGCTGGCCAGTTGGCAGGATACACAGACAGCAAAGGAAAGGGAGCTGGGGACATTAGTCACCTCTATCATCCAGGCAGGAGATGCTGGACCTGGAACCAGAGGCACCCCAACGAAGACAAGCATGATGTGTGGCCTGGTCCCTCAAGGTCCACCTGAGGGACTGACAAGCAAAACTGGGACCCAAGAGCCAGAACAGAATGTCTCACCTCTCTACAGATACAGACATGTTTTCTAAAGAATTTAATCAAAAGAAGCCACAAATCCATTGGCTCCATGGCTCAAGAGCCCATTCAATACTCCCTCCAAAGGTAGGCCTTTTTCTGGCTTCCATTCCTACTAAGACCACCCCACAAACAGTCACCCTGCTGCCCAGAGAACCATCAGAAGCAGCGAGCAACCAGCTGTACAAAGGGAGTCCAGAGAAGCATCACTGGAGTGACTCCAGGTTGAGCATGGGCCCAGGGCCTTGGCCACCAAGTAAACACCGGGGAGGAGATAGCACTCCACAAGGATGACAAAGGCAGAGAGGTGTCTGGTCTGCGGTGAGAGCCCTGGCTGAGGCATTTGGAGTGGCACACCACTGTGCCCCCCAGCCTGCCTTTACACAGCGAGACCCGACAGAGCTCACAGACAACAGCCCTGGACACTTCTGCCTTCATGGGCCCCTTCCTCCATAAAAAAATAGTATTAAGAATCATACTTTCAACTGCATCGGTATAAAGACAATAAATCTGTATGTGTATATTATAACGTTATATATTATATGTATATAATATATAGTAACATTTTCTTTGACCTAAAAGGTCAGGGTTTTTTCCACAATGGAGAAGGGGGAACACAAGAAACAGGTAGAAATAAAAATTATCCCGGACCTTCCAGCTGCCATGATCCTGATTCCCCACCACAAGCTTACTTATAAAAACACAAGTTCCGAGGGGAGCTCCAAAGCACTTAATTATCACATTCAAGGAACACTCCTAAGGGCCTGGCAATACCCAGGCTCCGACGGCGGAGACCCGGCCACAGCACCAGTCTCTGCCCCAGGAAGCTTGCTTCCTGCGTGCGATGCTTGGCGGACTCCTAGTACCACGGTGGGCCGGTCTCTGCGCTGAGTAGTTCTCAACTGCAACACCTCACTGAGTGACAATAAGCGACACGGCTACCGCTTTCCAGCCGAGGAGCTTCCAGGGCTGAGACGCTGGCACCAAACCACTGCTGAGGGAAAACATGGGAAACCAGGTGCCTCCACGAGCTGCTCTCTCTCGACCCACGCACTCCAGGCTGACCCCAGCCGCTGGGCAAGGTGGGCGCGCCCCAGGGGCGCAGCTCCTTGGCCAAAGAACTCCCAGGCCCCAGGAGTTACGTCGGGCCCCGCACATCACTCTCGCTTCCGTCAATCTCAAAGCACGCAGCGCTCCACAGACACCGATCCAAAGATAACATCCCTCGAGAACAAAGTTCCGTGATGTACGGGGCGCTCTGAGCCCAGGTAAACTCTCGGCACAGTCCCGGGCGTGGGGCACGGTCCCGAGCGGGGGGCGGGGGGGGCGCGGCGGCCCGGGGGCAGGCCTCGCCGGCGCCCTCCCGGGTAGCGGCCCCGCCCGGTGGAGGGACGTCTCGGGCGACCCCGGCCCCGCACACTGCCCGCCCTGCCCCGCCCCGCCCCCGCCCCCACACACCGCCCCCACCGCGCCGCGCCCGCCGCGCCCACCGCGCCGCGCACCTGGCCGCAGCGGCTCGGTGACGGTGAGCACGAGCAGGAAGAGCAGCAAGAAGGCACCGCTGTCTGCCTTGGGCACCATTTATCCTCCGTTCATCGTCCCCGGGGCGGCCGCGTGACCCCGCGGGGAGGCCGGACCGGGCCGGGCTGAGGGTCAGGGGACCGGGCCGGGCTGAGGGTCAGGGGACCGGGCCGGGCTGAGGGTTAGGGGCCGGGCGCGGAAGGGCGGCGGGAGAAGGCTCCGGCTAAGCCGCGGCTAAAGTGGGCCGCGGGCTCGCGCGCACTCTCGGCCTCAGTCTCGGGTTCCGACTCCGGCTCCGCGCAAGATGGCGGCCGTCCTGCTCGGCTCCGCACCGCCCCCCGCCCGCGCCTCCGGCGCCGGCCAATGAGTGCCGAGGCGGGGGGCGGGGCCTGCACGCTCCCAATGCGTGTGGACCCTTGGCCGGGCGGGGGGCGGAGCCTGGCCGGTTGCACCCGAAAGGGGCGAGGCCTGAGGCTGGGACGGCGGGGGGGCGGGGACTGAGAGGCGGGCCCGACGGGCGGGCGGGACTATAAGGAGTTAAGTGTGCCATTGGTTAAGCGGAGAGGTGGGACCTGGGGGTGGAGCCTGGGCTGGAGGGCCTACTGAGGGCCGGGATCCCAGGGCAGGACGCGCAGGGCAGGGGCGGTGGGGGAGGAGTAACCCGGCCAAGATGACGGATACAGAAAGGGGCGGGGCGCAGTGGGACCGAAGAGGGTGGGGAGCGGAGGGGCGGGGAGCAGCCCAGGGGGGCGCAGCGTGAAGGAAGAGGGGAGGGACGGGGAGCCGAGCTGGACCGGGGGCAGGAGGGGTTGAGGCACCTCGCATACCTGCAGGCCCAAATCCGGTCAGCGGCCCAAGAGTGCTCCCTGAAGTGGTCCTCTAAAGGCAGAACCGCTGCGGAGAAGGCATGAGGAAAACGGGAGGAACGCAGACAAGCTTTGAGGAGGTGGGAAGATGGGGTAATGGAGGATCCACCCTGTAAGGAACAGGCAGGTGTGGCTTCACCAGCACACACTCCTGAAAATGTTTCAGGTGAGGAAATAGCCTACAGGAGTGTCATACGAGAGGAGCTGACAGGGAAACCCAGATCTTAGACTGTGGAGCAAAGCTGGCCTCTGAAGGAAGAGCCCTGCCTACACAGTGTGGGAGGGGGGGAAGGAATGTTGGGCACAGCTGCTGCCACAGCAGGCCGCATCTGCAGGGAGGAAAGCCTCAGCTCCACCATGCTCCCCGTGCTGGCCTCACACCTGTCAGGGAACAGAGTGACTGTGGAGGCGAACACAGCAGATGCAGCGTCCCACTAGGAGAGGAGCAAGCCGTCCAATGGAAAGACCACCAGCCACACACACACAAGGCCTGGCACAGGGTGTCAGGGCTGGGGAAGAGGGTGAAGATGGGAGCAGAGAACGGGGGACCCATTTTAGCCTGGCCCACCTCCAGCCCCGCCAACTTACTCCCCAGGAGCAGTCCTCCCAAGTCCCTTCAAGGCATAATCCTCCTGAATGTCCCAGGGATCCAGCCTATGACACTTGGGGTCCCTGAGCGAGCTACCCACTCCCTCTGGGTGGAGATGGCCAAGATAAAAGCCAAGGTGAGGCCAGACCTGTCTGTTCTCCCCCCTCCTGCTCCCTCAGGGCATAGCTTGTAGCAGGTGCTAGACAAAGGGCCTGTCATAGCAGAGGGGCCCCACGGCCAGCAGAGACAGTGGTCCCTGTCCAACACTGCCCTGGCCACTGGCACTGTCCTCATGGAGCATTCCCAGGAGCAGCTGCAGCACTCGGAGCAATCCAGGCCCAACCTTCAGTGTGCCCGAGCCGAGCCAGGGTTACAGGCTGGGCAGACCCCACGGAGGGAACTCAGAGCTAAGAGCAGATATCCCTGCCAGTTGTCCCCCCTGCAGAGCCACTGTCGGAGAAGCAGGCCAGCAAAGGTTCGGATGGGGAGAATAGGACAGGGAGGTGAAAAGTCCAGCCAAACCATGCAGGGAGAAGGCAAAGCCCTGGCTTCCGAAATTGCAGTCACTGCTGGGGCAACAACTCACAGCCCCTCTTGATCCACCTCTACCTTTGGCCCTCCCGCACAGCCTGCAGGCTGCCTGTGTGGACACCACCAAGGACCTCTAGGGCTGAAGGGAGAGAAAAGAGGTCAGGGCTATTTTTCCCCAGCTCCCTCCCTGTGGAGTCACTGCCTCTACACTCTTCCCAGTTTCCAGTGACCAACCTTCCCTTCTTCCAGGGGTCTGTTACTACCCTTGGGGTACCCTACACTCCACTCCCACCTTTGTAAGTAAGATGACTTTATTAAACTCTCCTCAGACTGCCCTAACTTGAGTATGTCTTTTGTTTCCTGCCGGGACTCGGACTAATATGACCATCCACCATGGATTTCCTGGGATGCCATGTTGTAATAATCAACCCCACAAGGAGGCCTGGCTCCTTGTTTGGAAGCACCAGCAGACCGATGTGTTCCCCACAGCCCCCTCCCACCTCGGTCTCAGCCAAGTGCAAGGCCACTCTCCACTGGCCTTTGGTCCACTCCAGCCCCCTCGCTGGCCTTCCAGGGTTCCAAGTCCAAGTGGCTCAGGCCAGAGCCTCATTCCCCCAGGGCACTCCTCCTTTATGACTTCACCCACTGAAGTCACCTGGGGGACAATGCTGAACATTCCACCCCAGAGTCTTGGCCTCTAGGAGGCAGGGACAGCAGGTCCGGCCAGCCCAGAGGACTCTCTGTCCACAGTGTAAATGAGGACGCTGCTGGCCCATGTCCCACAGGAATGTAGAGGGCAGCCTCAGAGGCACTGCGCGCTCCCGGCACCATGGATGACGCTGCTGTCCTCAAGCGGCGAGGCTACATCATGGGGATAAATTTGGGAGAGGGCTCGTACGCAAAAGTCAAATCCGCTTACTCTGAGCGCCTGAAGTTCAACGTGGCGGTTAAGATCATTGACCGCAAGAAAGCCCCCACGGACTTCTTGGAGAAGTTCCTTCCCCGGGAAATTGAGATTCTGGCCATGCTAAACCACCGCTCCATTGTCAAGACCTACGAGATCTTCGAGACATCAGACGGCAAGGTCTACATCGTCATGGAGCTCGGGGTCCAGGGTGACCTCCTTGAGTTCATCAAAACCCGGGGGGCCCTGCATGAGGATGACGCTCGCAAGAAATTCCACCAGCTCTCCTCGGCCATCAAGTACTGCCACGACCTGGACGTCGTCCACCGAGATCTCAAGTGTGAGAACCTCCTCCTCGACAAGGACTTCAACATCAAGCTGTCTGACTTCGGCTTCTCCAAGCGCTGCCTGCGGGACGGCAGTGGCCGCATCATCCTCAGCAAGACCTTCTGCGGGTCGGCGGCATACGCGGCCCCCGAGGTGCTGCAGGGCATCCCCTACCAGCCCAAGGTGTACGACATCTGGAGCCTGGGCGTGATCCTCTACATCATGGTCTGTGGCTCCATGCCCTATGATGATTCCAACATCAAGAAGATGCTGAGCATCCAGAAGGAGCACCGCGTCAACTTCCCCCGCTCCAAGAACCTGACAGGCGAGTGCAAGGACCTCATCTACCGCATGCTACAGCCGGACGTCAACCGGCGGCTGCACATCGACGAGATCCTCAGCCACTGCTGGGTGCAGCCCACGGCACGGGGCCAGTCCTCTGAGGCCATCAACAAGGAGGGGGAGACCTCCTGGGGCCCTGAGCCCTCATGGACCCCTGAGACCCCTGACAAAAAGTCTGCCACCAAGCTGGAGCCCCGGGAGGAGGCACAGCCCGAGACACAGTCCCAGCCAAAACCCGACGAGGAGGAGACGTTGCAAGCGCCGGTGTCAAGGCAGTCGGACACCACGGGTCTTAACGGAGAGATGCCCGGCAGGGAGACAGAGGAAGAGTTCCTCCCACAGCCTGCAGAGACACACACCTAGCGAGCCCCTCCTGGCCCAGGGGGCCAGCAGAGAATGAAGCAGAGCTCATGGCTTTGAGCCTGAGCTCCAAAGAAACCAAGGGACAAGCCAAAGAAGGAAGACGGTCCCAGATGAGCCACTATTTTCGTCAGTTTCTTCTCCCTCCCTTTGAACTTGGTAACCCACATGGCTAAAGAAGCAATAAATCACTATATTAGTGCAGACCCCAAGGTGAATGTCTTTGCCCTAGCTGACTGCAGTCATCCAGGGAAAGGACCTTGCACTCCCTGCCGCCCCCCGCCCCTGGCTCCCCACTCTTGGATCGCACCGCATTTTGCCTCCAGTTTCCGCATTTTGCCTCCAGTTTGGGAAAATACATCCCCGTGTGCCCAGCCCTGACTGTGACCTCAGGCCCCGGACCAGAGCAGAGAGCTGAGCAAGGAAGACGCTGTTTCAAGAGGGAGGCCATGAGTGCGGTGCTGGGAAGGGCAAGGGGGCACAGAGAGGACAAGACCAAGAAGGGCAGGGGCGCACAGGGGCTCCCCTGCAGTTGGGGCTGAGGATCTGGGCCCTCAACGTCCCGGGCGCTACTGCCTCCACAAGGCTGCCAGTGGGGAGGGGGCCTGCAGGGGGCAGGTGGACCAGCCTCTCAGCCCCTCTGGAGCTCCCCACCCTGGGAGGCCACTCATTTCTTTCATTCTGTCCACCAGGGCTCCCTCATGGCCAGCCAACATCCAGTTCTGGGCATGCCCTGAGTCATCCTGCTTGTGGTCATTCCCCCTGCCCATGAGAAGTGGTGGTGGCGGGGAGGGGGGGCCCGCTGGATGGCCCAGCCCCACCCAGCCTACGTGCCCCACAGTCACTGTGTGGTCTCGACCACATCCCTTTCCCCTCTAGTCCCAGTCTGTCCCCAGTGGTGATGCTCCATGCTGGAGTGGATAAGCAGACATTGGCGAGGAGAGAGGACAGGTGTGCTCACTATGCAGGCCTGTGCCCTGCAGCCATCAGTGTCCTTTAGAAGGCACAGCCCTGCATTTAGCATCGCTGGCTGCCCTGCCCTGCGGGGCCCACCCATGTCATTCGCAGGCTGTTCCTTCTCACCTCAGCCACGGCAGCCCCTTTCTCTTCCTGCTCTGCACTCACTCTGGACAACCTCATGTGGATCTGCGGGTTTGACACATCAAGAGGACAAGCGCCTTCAGACTTACCCCCCACCCCATGTCGGTGTCTTAGAAAGACTCCAACTCCAGGCCCTGGGAGAAGCGAGGTCCAGTGAGTGCCCCGGCCCTACTCTCTTTGCACCCCTCCACACATCCACACCACCTCTCCGCTTGGCTCCCACCCTACCCACAGCCATCTTCACACATTCTATGTCTTCCTATCTCCGTGCTCCTGGGAGTCTGTCGTGAACACGCAGCGCAGCTACCATCAAGGCCTCTACCTGTCCCATGATTCCCCCAGTGGCCAGAACCTCCCTCCTGCATACAGTCCAGATCCCGCTGCCCTCGGGAAGGATCCCAGTGCATGGCCTCGGCATCCCAGGTCTGGCCTCCTCCTGGCCTCCCAGCCCCCTCCCTCATCCTCACACCCCCACATACACGTGCCATAATCATGCTCATAGATGCATCCCTGCAGACCTTACCCATGTCTCCAGGATCAGCCGAGGGGCCATGGTCTCCACAAAGCCTTCTGAGCTCGGCAGCCCGTCACTATAAGCTCTGCTGGGGCAGGCCTGTGAGTGCTGAGGTCCAGGTGCAGAATCGGCCCTGGGTAATACTGAAGGGGCCACCCAGTTTTCCCAGAGGCCCCAGGAACCCAGCGTCATGCAGATCATCTGGTGGCTGGAGTGGGGACATCCTGAGGAGAGGCTCGTGAACCTCCTTGCCTTGGTCATCTGTGGCTTGTGGTCATTGGGGACAGCAGGCAACATGCAGCAAGAGGGGCCTGGGAGCAACTCACTATAGCCTAGCCAGAAGGCAAGCCTTGGGCAGGAGGGGCCCCACAAAGGACCATCTTCTGTGTGCTTTACAGGTGGAGAGACAGCTCAGAGAGGGTGGGCAACTGCCTGAGATTACCAACACAGCACAGAGTGGCAGCCCAGGTGACTGAAGCCCACTCCTTCCCAGATGGCCTCACATTCTGGGGCCATTCCCAGGGTCAGCCCTGACTCAGACCCCGTCAGGGACCTTCCCCAAGGCTTTAGGATCAAGACTCTCACCATGGCCTCCACAGTCCCACCCCTGCACACTCCCACCACTCTGTCCTTTCAAGCCATGACGAGCTCTAGCAGGTCCTCGTCCCCCTCCATGTAGTTAACTCCTCAGACCTCAGCCCTCACAGCCCCGCATTCCTGTGTCATGGCGCAGCCGCCACTGGTGTGACACGGGAGCTCCCTGTGTCCTCTGGGCTTCAGGAAGGCATGGGTCCTGTCTAGTTCATCAGTGAACCCCAGCATCTGGAACCAACCCTCAAATGCCTATAGGGTGAGTAGAGAAATGGAGGAAACCGAAACTCAGAAGTGGCTTTGCCAGAGTCCGTGGGTCTCCCACGCACAGGGCTGCAGGCTGGGAGTACCCCCTGGAGGCCACAGGTCCAGTGGAGGCCTCCAGGGGGTCCGCGTCCACGCTGACACTTCCCACCAGGGACACACCAGGAGGGCCTGCCTCGGCGTGCGTATGCTGGGTTAAGCCACCTGCTCGCCGCCCCAGCAGCTCAGCTTGTGCCTCCTCTACCGCGTCCCCGAGAACCAAAGAGGCCACACTGTTCCGGGCAAGGGCAGAGTATGAGGAAGCGGAATCCACAAAAAAGGGGAAAGTGGGTGGGTCAGCAGAGTCAGCCAAAAAGGCAGACATGCAGGGGGCGCCCCAGATAGAACATTCGGGAGTGCAGGAGAAGGGCAGAGGAGACTGTCATGCTCCTGGGTCCTGGCCTGCAAATCCTCAGAGCCAGTCCCTTCTGGGAGGCAAAGGAGTGAAGTTCTGGTCATTTCTTCCAGAGACGTCCCAGGAGAGAGCGGGCATCAAGCCAAAGCTACTGCAACGGAAGCTCTGAAGAGCCAGGAGCGGGCCTCAGGGAGGCCGTGGCTGCTGAAGGGCAGTCTACTCCTACTTGGCATCTGAACTCTAGCCGCCCCACCCTGGAGATCTTCCCCATGAACCTCCAGATGCAGGGAGCTCCCCATGTGCCCCAGCTGGGTCCACACATCTGCCTGGCATGTCCTACCCCTCACCAACCCGGCAGGGCCCTACGGATCCTCTGCACTCTGGCTCCTCCATCACCAACCCTCCCGACTACCCACACAGAGGCAGGCCTCCTCCTCCCCCTCTCCCCTGAACACTGAGCACATGGCACGCCCACGTGTGGGCACAGAATGCCTGTGATGGAGAACAAATGAGCAGCACGGCTTCCAAAGTACCCAAGGAGACACACATAAGATGCCACAGTTCCCAAAGCAAAAACAAAAGGGTTTTCACGTTGCTTTCAGTGCAAGACAGCTTGAGAGATGCAAATGCCAGGGGTCCACCAGGCCACAACATGCCTGCTCCTCACAAAGGTCCAGAGTGACATAATTCAGGACCCCCCCAATCCCCGAGCCTGCTCTTACCAGGACCCCCAGCACCAAAGCTTTGGCCAAGGCCATGCCCACTCAGAGGTCAGTGCACCAGACCCTCTGTCTCCCTTTGCCACCCAGTCCCTGCAGGCCCACCCTGGGCCAGCCTCCTTTCATCTGGTCAAGGGTACTGGCCTCCACTCATCCCGAAGCCCATTCTCTAGGCACTCTGTCAGGGACCATCTTAAAATGTGACTTGGGGGGGCACCTGGGTGGCTCAGTCGTTAAGCGTCTGCCTTTGGCTCAGGTCATGATCCCAGGGTCCTGGGATCGAGCCCCGCATTGGGCTCCCTGCTCCATAGAAAGTCTGCTTCTCCCTCTCCTACTCCCCCTGCTTGTGTTTCCTCTCTCGCTGTTGTCTCTGTCAAATAAATAAATAAAATCTTTAAAAAAAAAAAATGTGACTTGGGTCATGACTCTTCTGGCCCCAGGCCTTGAAATGGCTGCCCGCCACCTCCCTTCTCCTCCACCCTCCCTCCAGACTGTAAGACTCAGCGATTCTCAGGACAAGCCGTCACCTCTCCCAGGCTCTTCCCTGCCTGGATGCCTCACCACCTCCTCTACCTGACTGAGGCCTGGCCCATCCTCCAGGCAGGCCCCAGCCCTTGGAACACGCATCTGCCAGTCTGGGGCCCAGGGTCCTACCGGCCTTCCCATCCCACATACACCCTGCCTGCCACAGTGGCACTCAGCCTTCTACCCTGAACAGGAGCTGCTCTTCATTCACAAGGCTGGCCAGACCAGCGCCCTTCCTCCCAGGCACCACCCATTCCAAGGACACAAGTCCTAGAGAGGGTTTTCTTCACACCCCAAAGAAGCTGCGGGAAATCGGCCCTAGTGGGGCATGGACCAATGCAGGGTCCACACAGCCAGGAGAAGGAAATGGGCATGGGGCCGGCACTCTGGCTTGACCAGGGTGGCCCTCCCTTGGGCCTGACTCATGACAAGGAAGCCACAGAGAGGAGGAGGAGCAGGGAGGGTTACTGCGGTCCTGGGTGCCGGCTTCCTTCCAGTGGGCGGGGGGGAGTGGGCCCTCCTGCCAGGCCAGCCTGGCTTCCAGGGTTCCAGAGGCCCCATTTCCCCCAGCTCAGTCCCTACTCCCGGCAGGCTGGCTTTATGACTTCACATGCTGAAGTCACGCGGGGACAATGCTGAGCGTTCCACCCCTCCAAGTCCAGGCCCAGCCCAGCCAGACGGCTCCCCACAGTGTAAATGAGGACAATGCCTGCTGGCCCACGTGGGGAGGGGATGTAGAGCGCAGCGGCGCTAGCTGCTCCTGGCACCATGGACGATGCCGCGGTCCTAAGGAAGAAGGGTTACATCGTGGGCATCAATCTTGGAAAGGGCTCGTACGCAAAAGTCAAATCTGCCTACTCTGAGCGCCTCAAGTTCAACGTGGCGGTCAAGATCATCGACCGCAAAAAGACACCCACCGACTTCGTGGAGAGATTCCTTCCTCGGGAGATGGACATCCTGGCAACCGTCAACCACCGCTCCATCATCAAGACCTACGAGATCTTTGAGACCTCTGATGGGCGCATCTACATCGTCATGGAGCTCGGGGTCCAGGGCGACCTCCTTGAGTTCATCAAGTGTCGGGGGGCGTTGCATGAGGATGTGGCTCGTAAGATGTTCCGCCAGCTCTCCTCCGCCGTCAAGTACTGCCACGACCTGGACGTCGTCCACCGAGATCTCAAGTGCGAGAACCTTCTCCTCGACAAGGACTTCAACATCAAGCTGTCTGACTTCGGCTTCTCCAAGCGCTGCCTGCGGGACGGCAGTGGCCGCATCATCCTCAGCAAGACCTTCTGCGGGTCGGCGGCGTACGCGGCCCCCGAGGTGCTGCAGGGCATCCCCTACCAGCCCAAGGTGTACGACATCTGGAGCCTGGGCGTGATCCTCTACATCATGGTCTGTGGCTCCATGCCCTACGACGACTCCGACATCAAGAAGATGCTGCGCATCCAGAAGGAGCACCGCGTGGACTTCCCCCGCTCCAAGAACCTGACGGGCGAGTGCAAGGACCTCATCTACCGAATCCTGCAGCCGGACGTCAACCGGCGGCTACACATCGATGAGATCCTTAGCCACTCGTGGCTGCAGCCCCCCAAGCCCAAAGCCATGTCTTCTGCCTCCTTCAAGAGGGAGGGTGAGGGCAAGTACCGGACCGAGTGCAAACCGGACACCCGGCCAGGCTCGCGGCCCGAGCACCGGCCCGAGCACCGGCCGGACCACAAGCTGGGGGCCAAAACCCAGCACCGGCTGCTGGTGGTGCCCGAGAACGAGGACAGGATGGAGGACAGGCTGGCCGAGACCTCCAAGGCAAAAGATCATCATGTCACTGGAACCGAGGTGGGGAAAGCGAGCACCTAGCAGTGCTGAGGGCCTGGGGGGCGTGGTGCATGGTGTGCACCCACATAAACTAAATAGGCAGTAGGAGCTGAAGAAGGCACAGGTGCAAGGAACAAGTAAAATCTGTCAATTAAACCACTATTTTGATTACGTTCTATTAGCTTTCTTTCACTCAGCAAAGACATTAATTACTGACCACCAAATAAACCACAAAGTGTATACAAGCATCAAGAGTGCCCCGTGAGGAGTCTTTTTCTCTAGGACTCAGCCAACCACCCTCCCTGCGGTGCGGGGGTCTCCAGCATAGGGGTGCAGGGACTGGTGCTCGGGCACAGGCAGGCTCATGGCGAGGCCCTGTGGGCAAGAAGACCTCAGCCGCAGCCCACAGCCAGGCCCCCACAGTCTCCCTCTGACCCACCCCGGGCCCAGAGCCTCCAGGGCTGGCCAGCTGCACGTGTCTCTCCAGCTCAGGCACAGCACAGCCCACCCCGACCCTGACCCCGACCCCATCCCGCTCCCTCCGACAGCTGCTTTCTCCATGTACTCCACTCCCTCCATTCCTGCAGTTGAGATCAGTGGCCTTGGCCCCTTGAGTGCCCTTTCATTTGCCAGAATAGCCCCAGCCCAGAACTCTCATCCACGCCCTCCCCACCCCTTCCTATCTACCCCATACACCAGCCAGCGCTCAGGGGGGCCAGCGCTTGGCCTTAAGCGGCCTTGCCTGGACAGCATCTCCCTCCGCATCACACACCCACTCAGACCTCTCTGCCTTCATGCTGCTCTGGCCCACGCCCCCGCTTCCCTATGGGGAAAAGGCACCAAAGGCCACACTTTTCCTGACCCCCTGGGGCGGTCCTGGTCCTGGTCCCACCCGCTGAGCCCAGTCCCAGCCCCCTGGTGAGTTACAGGGTTTGGCTGGGGCTTGGCCCCCTGGAAACTGGCAGGAACTCACAGTCAAGCACAGACTAGTGGGTGCCTAGGCAGATGACTGGCCCCAAGCCAGCCTCCAGGGAACACGGCACTCATGGAGGGGGCGAGGAAACATGCAGGACAACCCAAGACATACCCAAGCCAGGGCAGGGCTGGGTATGCTCAAAACAAGAAAGACTCTGGTCTGAGCAGATTCCAGGCTGTCTCCTTGGGCAGTGTAAGCCCAAGGAGGATCCGACCTGACCCCACTTAAGGCCGGAAGAGACCCATCTGGAAGCCAGCTTGGATATCCCATGTCACCAAAGCCCTCAAGGTCATGGGCAAGTGTGGCCTGTGGTGTACGTGACACTCTCTGGTCTGCATAGAGCCTGGCCCCATTGCTTTTTGACACTGTGGCCCAGATTACTGTTACCCACGACTCCTGCTGGTGACTCAGCTGAGTATGGAAGGTGGTGCCTGGAGCACTGGGAGAGGGAAAGGCAGGAAGGGAGACAGTTCCGCCCCACCTGAGCTGGAGACCAGGTGCTTGGAGAAGATGATGCTGAGGCCACTTTGAAGGTGCCATATGTGATGTGTTGTCTGACACATAGGACCCATGCAACCCTGTCACCAGCAAACCACGTGGGCCAGGCCCAGCTGGTGAGGCTGTGGGCCTGGACCCAGAGCGCCAGGGGAACCTGAGAGGCACAACTTCCAAGGGCTCTCTCCTTCCATCAGGGGGACAGAACTTGGGGAGCAGGGCCCAATGTGCTGTGAGCTCAGTGCAGAAGGCAGGTTCCAAGCCCCAGGGGGGCCACAGAAAGCAATGCAGGGAGTGGCAGGAAAGCCCAGAGACCCTGAACTTCCAAGTTCACCTCACCCAGAAGCTTCCTCCCAGGGAGGCCTGCAGTCCTGAGACCTTGATGTGGGCACGAGGGCAGCCTGAGGGCCGTGCGGAGTGGGCCGGAGAGACGGTCCTGCCAGACTGCGCTTACGTGCTCTTTAATGACAGCTAGATAGAAACAGGCAGGGGTTATATAGAAAACAGTATCAACAAGGCCCTGGGATACACCCCGAGGGCCGTGGGGGCAAGTCTCGTGCCAGCTGGCCTCTTTTCGGTGGCTCCTGGGACAGTCACCATTTCTGGCCCGGGCCTGGGTCCCCAGAAGGCCAGAGTCCTCTGCCGAGTGGAGCTTCTGTAGGCCTGGCCCGGGCCTGACCCTAGAAGAAGTCTGAGGCTTTGCGCCGGGCAGGGAGCTGCAGCAGGTTGTCCGTGATGGAGGCTGGGTCCTGGCTGAGGGGGGTGCGTGCCGCAGAGCCAGGAGCCGGTGTGCTCGTGGGGGTCTGAGGCCCACCAGCTGGGGTCTTGAGGTGGGTCGAGCGTGCTGGAGATGGGGTGTAGCTGGCCCGCAGGGCCCGGTCTGTGTACTTGCTGGCCGTCCTGCTCACAAGGCGCTGCAGGGCTGGGGACATGGCTGGGCTCAGGCCTTTGGGGGTGAGGCTGGGGTGGAAGGGGGTGGGTGAAAGAGGCACCATTAGGCCCAACCAGGCACTGCCAGCAGTGGGGCTTCTCACGGCCCCACAAAGATAACATGGGAGATGCGTGGTCATTATGGGCTGAGGACACCCGATGGCCTGGCACACAGCTGTGGAGCCAAACTTACGGTCAAGTGGTGGTGCTGCCCTTGGATGTGGAGCTGGGATGGACCCCAACTCTCTCCAAGGAGAACGATACACCTGTTTCCACAGGGCTGACAGGAGCTTATAGCGGGACAAGGGGCCCAAAGGTGCCTCTTAGGGATGTGCTAAGGAGGTGGTTGAAGAAGGAAAAGACGGAGAGGGGCCCTGCATCCTGGTTCATACAGGCCACGCCCAGACCAGAGGAGCTGCCACAGGACCCACCACAGAACCCCCAGGCCAAGCGGGAACAGGGAGAGACCCCCACCTGTGCGGGTCAGGCACTCCTCACCTGGCCAGGTTCTCCGTCACTCTCCTTAAGGCCTCTTGCTTCTTGGCTCGGTTCTTGGCGGCGGCCTCGTTGGCCATCTTCAGCCCCAGCCGTTCCCTGCGGCCGGGCTCCAGGATCTACAAGGCAGCAGGTGTGTGGGCGGCTTGCCACCGAGCCAGCCAGTCCCTTGCTGCTGGGCACCTGCCTCTTTCCCATGGCGCCCCGTGATCCTCACAACCCACTGCCGCCTCCCTAAAAGCCCCCAAGAGCCCCTGACCAGCTCGCCTGAACTGCCCACCCGCCAAGGGCCTGGGCCTCCCACCTGTCATCACGGTTCCCTGCAAACCAGCACTGCCGACTTATGAACCTCTGACAGTCTTCTAGGGAAGAAGGGGATCTTGTTTGAATCTGCTTCCCTCTGATGACCGGAGTAAACCGTTTGCTGACTTTAACCTCCATCGACCTTCTGTATTTCTTTCCAGAACTTCCTGAAATGGGTCCTTGTCCTATTTTTCTATCCAAGTGCTTGTTTGTTTCCTTACAGTTTCCCCCCAGTTACGTTAAGCTCTGCCATACAAACGCCTTCTCAATCACTTGCTTTCAGTGTTACTTACGACAGGTTTTTCTGCTGTACTTAAGTCCACCGCTTCGTATAGTATCATCCACCCCCTGCTTCCTTTGTGACCGGCTCTCTTCGCTTTATTCCTTCCTACCTTAATGCCAGATTAAGTATTGACTATGATTTTCTTCTCATTGTTTACACTTTCTGTTTTCTATACTTAACCCTTCCCCTTGAGGAACTCGTTCTGCAACATGTATCAGGCACTTTATATCCAAATACTCTACTGCTCAGCACAATTTGAACTGTCGTCTCTCACGTACCCTGAATTCAGATTTGGACTGACGTTTTGTTCAGAAGCTCTTCCCTGCTGCCTGGTAGGCCCCAGGACCAGGGCAGACTTCTGGCAACCCCATACCTGCGGCATGCCCAGACGCCTGCCGGCACTCCTCTCTCCGGTTTTTCTTGGTTATCCTCATGTCCCAGACAAATTTAAGAACCAAGGTGCCAAAATCATCTGCACACGTTCTGTGTGGACATGCGTTTCCTCCCAGAACGAGAGTGGTACTGTACCGGGGAGGGCCCATGGTGTGGCCCACACCCTCCGATTTTCCTCAGGCGAGCCTGCAGCACTAGCCTTTGGTTGCTTCACAAAAGCTAAGGTACTGTTAGTTGTTCTAAATTTCTGCTGCTACAGTGAGTGAGATCTCTTTTTCTGTTGCATTTCAAACTATACGCTGCAAGTGTTTAGAGGGATTGGTTCAAGACAACCTCGAACCTAGCTCCCCATGCAGCAGACCTACATTAATTCCAGGTTCCATGCCCGACCCCTTGGGGTTTCAAGCAGATGATGTTACCCCACGCCCTTTGCTCTCTGCAACAACACTGACCTCTGCCTCCTACAATTTCCTAGCACTCCAAGTTGGGAGTGCTGGCCCAGCACCCTAAGAACAGGACTGCATGCTCTCAGCTTCCAGCGACCTCTCTTCCTTCCTGTTCCAAACTACGCCAGTCACTCAGTTTCCCCAATAAGCCACGGAGAACACAGTGCCTTGCCTTCTCAAAGCCTCTCTGGGGTCATCCTAGACTACCCCATCTCCACAAACCACCTGGCAGCCAGCTTCCCTGCCCTACCTGCTCCAGGCCTCACGACCCCACCCTCTGGCAACTTCTACAAAACTGCTGCCTCCCGATGCATGCTCTCCTGTAACCAGACGCCTCCCTCTGCAAGCACACAATCCTTCTGAAACACAAACCACAAACCACAGCCCACGGAACACTGGGGCTCCAGGGCCCTTCCCGGCCCACCAGCCTGCAGGCTCAGAGGGCCATGGCTTTGGTGCCCTGGCCCCACGCCCGAGTCCCTCCCTCCCCCCAACACCTGTCCTCAGCGCCCTGGTCTTCAGAAGTGCAGTGATGCGCAGGTGTGCAGCCGGGAGCACGGCCTAACCCCTCAGGTGGTTCTGCTTTGACCAGCGGCAGCTAGACCATCCTCTGTGCATCGAGCTACAAGTGGTCCGAAGGCCATGTGTCTACTCAGGGTCCCATGTGAGCTCCTCTCACCATGACCCACCTTGAAGGCTGGCCCTGGCGTCCTGTCCACATAGGGGGTTTCAGATCCTTCAACTCTCAAGGGAGTGTTTTCAACTTCCCCCCAGGTCATCAGCGGCGACTCGTTCACACCTGCAGATGGAGAGCTCAGTCACCTTAGGCCAGGGGACACAGGTGGGGGCACTGCCAGGTCCTCCCTCCTATGACAGCCAGCTCCCACCATGCATGTCCCAGCTAACAAACACGAAGGCTGGCAGCTGGCCCACTCTCCTTCCCTGGGACTCTGGAACCCCAGCTCCTCTGCTCTCTGAGAGGACAATACTAAGGCTACTTTAGGCCCAAAGCAGGCCTGGGCCCTGACAGCTGTGGGGCTTAGCCCGGGAAGGGGGCTCCCCAGAGAAGCTGGGCTGGCTCAGCTAGGCTCCCATCCTAGCACATGGCCACCAGGGCCTCCTGGAGGTTGCTATGGCACCCCACCCCAAAAGAGAGGACACCCAGGGGGCTTTTAGAGCACCCAAACCTCCCAGGACCCTGGGTAAACCTGTAGTGCCTCCATATACCCTGGCCTGTGTCACAGGAACCAGTAGCCCAACACAGAGGCCAGTGCTCGGGGTGGGGGGTGCAGGGGGAAGGACACCACGTGCAACGCTGCACCGTGAGATTGTCCCCTAGACTCATAAACCTCCTGTGTGAGGGCATGCAGGGCTGGAGCCCAGAGCCTCTTCCCTATGC
Organism: Phoca vitulina; assembly: GCF_004348235.1. Lineage (NCBI taxonomy): Eukaryota > Metazoa > Chordata > Mammalia > Carnivora > Phocidae > Phoca > Phoca vitulina. The sequence goes on from NW_022589820.1 coordinate 111,186, forward strand.
CCCTATGCCCAGCCTCCCCCTGCCTGGCCTCCCCCTGTGCCCTTCACCATGCTCACCATAGCCCATCTGTTCAGCAGAGCCCCAACACCCCTGGTTCCCAGCAAAGCCAGTCTGTGCGGCCAAGCTTAGGGCAAGGCGAGAAGACTGCCCAACTCAATGGGCTGGGCCCCATGCATCTCAGGTCAGCCCCACCTGAGAGTCCAGCCCCGCCACAGCCCCATTCAGCCCTGACATTGCACAGGTGGGACACGGGGTCCCTGAGTCCCACGAGGCATGTGGCAGACACGGCGAAGTGTCAACAGTGCCCAGAGCCACCTGAGCAGCCCACCTCCCCACAGGCAGTCCCATCAGGGGGCCCGCCTGCCAGTGGGTTCACGTCTCACCAGGGGCAGGAGAGGGGGTTGCAACAAATCCAAATCCGCCCACTCGTGGGGAATCCTGGGGGATCAGCTCCTTGCCGTCAGGGCCTACCTTGCCCTGTTTGTGCTAGAACAAACAAGAGAGACTGGTGTCAGGGGGGCCCAAGCCACCCCCCCCAGCTAGCTGATGGGCAAATGCACAGGAACATGCTGGCAAATCTTCCCCTCCCTGGTCTGGCAAATCCAGACCCAGAGCTCCAGGGCTGGAGAAAGAAAGGAAGGACCCCGGCCCCTGCAAAGACCTTGAGGACCTGTCAGAGCAGGCATCAGAGCAAGGGAAGCTCCCCCTCCTTCCATGCAGGGCAGGGCCGGGGTCCTTGGCCTCAGTCCACACCCCACACAAGCTGCTTTCAGCAGCTACTGACTTAGGCCCTGACAGGAAGCCACACTGACCACTGGCACATGTGCTCTGACCTCTTTCCCGCAAGGCACTTGCAGAAGCCACCGGAACAGTCTCCCCACCTCCTGCCTCTCCCACTTCAACCCCATGACCACTGGAGTTGCCACTGCACCGTGACTCCCCGGCTCAGACATCCCTGCTGTCTGCCCCACCCAGCCTCACCCTACCCCAGCCTGCCCACCCCATCTACCCCTGCCCTGCCCGGCGAATGGGTGTGGGTCTGGCCAGCCTGGGCTGGCTCCCAGCAGCCTCTTTTCTCTCATGTCCTTGTCCCCCAGGAAGCTGGCACTGAACTGACCCACAGAACGTCTCTGGCCAAGACAGTGCCCCAGTGGAAGCCCATACAGGTCAAGAAAAGACTCAGGACCCTGCCGCCCAGGAGCCCCAAATACTCACATACTGCTAGGCTCCGCCAAACCCAAGAACGTACTAATTTAAGAAAGGAAAGCAAGATCAGAGGGGTGGTGGCTGCCCACAGCCAGCCCCGGCCACTCACCTGGGCATTGAGGGCGGCAGCCTGCTGCAGCTGGGACCTGCTTAGGGCCTGGCTGAAGGGATCCCTGAGGAAGCGAGTATTCTTATGCACCACCTGCCTCGGCTTCTTAAACAACTGCTCTTCATCAGGGACGCCTGGCGGATCGAGGAGAGATGGCAGCGGTGTCAGAGGGTGGGGAGGCCCCACCACTGCCCCATGCTCAAGGCTTGAGGGAGAGGCCAAGTCATCCCCCAGTTAACAGAAGCATGAAGCCAGGCAAAGCAGGGGGCAGCCTCACTCCCTCACTGACAGAGGCAGAGCAGGACCCTCCGAGGCCCGGTATGCCAGGGAGCACAGATATACACACCCTGAAGGCCAGATCCAAACACCCAGCCCCACCCCATGGTGCCCACCAGCCCCGCCTGCTCACCCTCTGGGTAGTACATGAGGGAATTTTTCGCTTTGTACTTCCAGGTCTCCACGCCGGCCTGGCTACTCTCGATGGCTTGGTGCTCTGCCGACGGAAGTGCAAGATTATCTTTCTGCCTCTGCATCACAGGGGGAAAGTGAGGGTCAGAGAGGTCCCCAGGCACTGTGCCCCTGGTCCCAGGACTCCCTCACCCTGACAGAGGATGCCCGTGCCACTGCACCCAAGGACACCTTCTCAAACTCCTCCTCGGCCTGGTAGAGCCACGTGTGGCGTGCCCGGCTCTTCTCCTTGGCCACCTCCATGATCTCCTGGAAGGAGGCGTTGTCCTCACTTGTGTACCGGCTCAGGAAAACATCCAGGCTGGGCAGGGGCGCCTTCTCTTCCTCCTCGCCAACCTCTCCTGCTCAGGGGCAGAGGTGGGGTGACACAGAACCACAAACAGCATGAACACTTTGTGGTCACTCAGTCCCAGGAACCGTGCTACTCCATAAGCAGGGTTGGAACCCTCACCCTGGTTGTGCATCTGTGGGTGAGAGCCCACACTGCCAGACAACTCCCCACCTGGGGGCAGAATCACCCCCCCCCACACTGCCCAGGGAGCACTCAGGGGCTCTCCTCACCTGCTGGATGTCAAGTGAAATGTATGTCTGACTCAGGAAGAGGGGCATCCAGAGGTCAGAGAAAAGGCAGATGGTCATAGTAAGCCTTGCCCTGCCAAAACTGGGCCGGTCCTGTAGGACCTTTCTCCAATGCCCCAAGCTCTCCCTCCATCCCTGGGCTTTCCTTCCCTGCCTGCTCCTCCCTTCCTGGCACCTGTGCCACAGGCAGGAGGCTGTCACCTAAGCCTCCCAATCTGCTAGCAGGCTCTGAAGGCAGGGACCCCGGAGGATCCAGTGCTCCAGATGGGGCCACACAGGCACTGGGCCACAACCCCAGCTGTCGCACCCACCACCATAGAAGGGGGTACCCCCGCTGAAGGGGTGCCATTGCACTGTGCACAGTGGGCCACCTTCAGCGGGGCCACCAGGATAGCCTTGTCTTCCATTCCACTGACAGTCTTGACCGCCTACTACCTGCTAGACTGCACAAAGCACAGTGGCTAAAAGTTCAAGACCCAGAGTCAGAAAGATTAAGGACTCAAACCCCGTTCTGATGGTACCTACCACTGAGGTCACTGAAACAATTCCTAGATTTACCAACAAGGCATATTTAAAAAAAAAAAATCTGAGGGGCGCCTGGGTGGCTCAGTCAGTTAAGCATCTGACTCTTGATTTCGGCCCAGGTCATGATCTCAAGGTCGTGAGATCGAGCCTTGTGTCGGGCTTTGCGCTCCACACAGAGTCCGCTTGAGATTCTCTCACTCCCTCTGCCCCTCCCCCCACTTGCACACGCGCTTGCTCTCTCAAATAAAGTAAAATTTTGATACATAAATAAATAACAAGAATCTGTAAACTGCCTGTGATTCATCTGCCACATTACAGTGGAGCTGCGATCAAGCTCCCCTGATCAAGCTCCAAGAACACATCATGATGGACTACAGTAATGCCACAACGAGCTGGATTTTGAAGCAGAAAATATCTCGTCTGTGTGAGCACACAGGGCATCTGTGTTAGCATGCTATAGACTAGGACCCAGGAGAGAACAACAAGCATCTTGTCTGTTTGGGCACTGATGTTCTACTGATGAGATTGACCGCTGATCGTAAGAAAGTCCCATAGCATGTAGTACACTTATGTCCAACGGAGCTCAAAATGCTCTTTCCTAGAAAGATTCCCTCATAAAGCTGGACCATGTCACGACACCCCAAAACATGTGTGGAAGAAGGCAACTTGTTTGTTTGTTCTACTTCCACAACATGCCATGTACTGTCCTAGGTGCAGAATATACACACAGAAGCAAGAGAGAGAAGCTCTCGTGGTGAGGAGAGGCAAGAAATAGAGAAATGCCTTTTGGGGCGCCTGGGTGGCTCAGTTGGTTAAGCGACTGCCTTCGGCTCAGGTCATGATCCTGGGGTCCTGGGATCGAGTCCCGCATCGGGCTTCCCTTGCTCTGTGGGAAGCCTGCTTCTCCCTCTCCCTCTGCCTGCCACTCTCCCTGTTTGTGCTCTCTCTGTCAAATAAATAAATAAAATCTTAAAAAAAAAAAAAACAAAAAACGCCTTTTTAAGTGCCAGGTCCTACAGCGAGAAAACAAAGCCAGGCAGGAAGGCATGCTGGGGGTGGTGAGAAGGGTTCAGAAAAGGGTTTCCTGAATGGTAACATCTGAGCAGAGGTCTGAGGGGAGAGAAGGTGTGAGCCGTGCAGCTATCCAGGGGAAGTGACTAACTCACTAAACAAGTGCAGAAGCCCCGAGGCATTCTAAGATGACACCGGGAAAGGGGCCCTCCGAGGCCCATGAAGCCCACTGGGCAGGGGCTGGCACACAGTGAGCAGGCCGGTGAGAGAGGTGGCGAGATTCCCATTCCACAGAGGAGGGCCAGAGGCTCGGAGAACTGCCCCATGCCTGCCTCCCAGACCGGTGCTCTTTGACCCCATAGGTTGCCATTCAGGCAAACAGAGCCCTCAGGGACAAGATGTGATCTGCCTCTGGGCCAGCCCCTGGGCCACACAGGATGAGACTCGCAGGCAAACCCAACCGCTCACTCACCATCACCCTCCTCCAGGCCTCGGCCCCGGCCCCGGGGCTTGTTGCCCACCACTCCGGTGCCTGTGTGCACATCAGGAGTTTCAAATGTGGCTGGAGTCACATCTAGAAGGAGGAAGGGGGTGGGGATTAGAGCCAGCCTAAGGTATCAGTTCAGCAGGAGTTCCCCTCTCGGCCCACCACTGTCGCTCTTACAGGGCGGTGGGGGCTCTCGGGACATCTTGCCCAGGGCAGAGCCAAACTTGATGGCGATCTGACGCATCCGTTCCAGGTCTCCATTCTCCTCAGCCTCCAGGTACTCCTTCTGAGCCTGCAACTTCTCCACATCAGGAAAGAAGTCCCTCTGGATGACTGTCTGGAGGCCCTATCAGAAGTCAGAATAAAAGTCAGGGTTCACATCTGCTTCTGCTCTCAGTCTACCAATGTACATGCTAAGATCCTTGCCGATGCCCCCAACCTCTGTCCAACCCAATGATCCTGAGTTTAGCTGCACTTTCTAATGAGGATGAGCACCCCCTGTGATCTTGCTTCAACATCTAACATTACTAAACGCTCATCTGGTTTCCATGAAACTTTTCTCTTTCCCCCCACTAACTGGTCCCTCTCATCTCCTTTGCTGGCTCCATCTCCACACCAGCTGGACCAAGGTGGGTGTTGCCCTTTCATGCCATCCAAGGCCTCCTATTTCCAATCGGAACCCTTTACCTGGATGACTTCAGCCTGTCACCCCCACCAGCAGCACTGGCTGAGATTCCCAAGTCTGTACCTCCAGCCAGACCTTGCTCCTAAGCTGCACAGCTGTGCACCCAGCTATCCCCTAATGCCAGCTGCCTCTCTATCCGAGGCCTCCCAAACTTTACCGGTCCAAAACCAAACTGATTTTCTCCAATCTCCCTGCCAGCTCCTCTTCCTGCATGTCTGTTGTAGTATTAAGACCTACTTGAAGGATCCTCTGAAGCGCACTAACTCAATGATGCTGACACAATCACAGACTGTTTCCAAGACCTCCAGCCTCTGCATTTGCTGTTACAACTCTCTAGAAAGTCCTCTTTGCCACCATCCTCCCACACGCCTCCTCACGCTTTAATAAAATACCTTGTTTCCCTGACGCGCCCCCCCCCCCGACATATAAACAAAGCCGCCCCCTCTCTCCCCTAACAGCACTGCTGCTGCCTCCCCTATCAAGGACACCTCTCTCTGCACAGTATTTGTTTGGCTCCCCGACTGTCCACAACCCAAGAGCACGGACTTGGGTTGCTTACGAGTCTGCCACGACCCGAGAGGAGAGACCCGAGAAGAGCGCAAGGCGGGGAAGAGACCCAGAATCGGCTAGCGTCGCATCGAGGTCTTACCTCGATGTACTCTTCTTCGTCCAGGACCCGTTGCTTGCTCGTCGCAGCCCGGGCCTCCCCTGCCGCGCGCTTCCTCCGGGCCCCGGACGCGGCAGGGAGCGACAGGGCCCGGGTTGATGCTCCGGGCGTCTCCATCGCTATCCCAGGACCGCTCGGGCGACGCAGGTACGTAACAGCGTCGGGAGTCGGTGGGGGCGGGACTGTGCCAAATGCGCAGGCGCTTGCAACAGTCCACCAATGGGAGAGCTGTGCGTTTCGAGGCCAGCCCGCGCCCCGTAGTGACGTCACTAAAAGCCCTGGCCCTTATGGGAGTTGTAGTCTTCGCTCCGCCCCGCTCTGGTCCTGCGAATCTGGGCTATTGGCACCAGGGGGCGTTGTGGTGGGAGAGACTAAGGGGCGTGTCGATCACGCTAATCGTGAAAATTTTTAGAACTGCGAAATTGAAAGGCCTTGGGATTCCAGTTTCTCGCAAATCATTGCGTGTGCTTCTGTATTATTTTTTTTATTTTTATTTTTTTTTAAAGATTTTTATTTATTTTCTTGACAGAGAGAGACATAGCGAGAGCAGGAACACAAGCAGGGGGAGTGGGAGAGGGAGAAGCAGGCTTCCCGCAGAGCAGGGAACCCGATGTGGGACTCGATCCCAGGACCCTGGGACTATGACCTGAGCCGAAGGCAGACGCTTAACGACTGAGCCACCCAGGCGCCCACGTGTGCTTCTGTATTATTAACAAAAACGCATTTTGGCTATATACGCGGTTTCAATGTTTTTATTCAAACTTTTCTGCAAGAAAAGAACCCTAAGACAATTTCTTCTTGATAGTTACCTAACAAAAGAAAAAAAATACGCGGTCCAATGAAGAAATGTCTGGTTAAAAATTATTTGGTCCCTTTCGACGACTGTGAGGCCGGAAAGATTCCGGCCGGGCCGAGGACGTCGGATCTCCCTCCCTGTCCTCCTCTCCCTCGACCTTTCCCGGAAGCCCCTCAATAAAATGGTTTGATTAAAAAAATTTTTTTTGGTCCCTGAACGCCACAGGGGGTTTCCCAGAAGAGGGTCACTCTCATTGAAATGGACCAGAAAATTGTCCAACCATTTTTCAGGAATGATAATTTCTTCCCTAAAGGAGGTTGTGAATTATGTCAAACAAATTCTGACCCAGAACAATTTAGTATAATAGGCAGTCATTCCTTCATTCAGTGGGGAACTCCATGATGATGGTTCCTGCCCTGTGGAGCTGACAGTCAAATGGGGAAGACAGACGCTAGTCAAATCATCCCACAAACAAGCATAAACCTGCAGTGAACAAGTGCAAAGAAAGAGTTTGTACTAGGGGTCAGTCAGGGGAAGTTTCCCCGGGGTCAGGAAGTGCTTGCAGACCCAGAGAATGGACATTGATCAGGTGGAGGGAAAGAGCAGGTGCAAAGGTCTCACAGCAGGAGGGAGAAGACCTTTGGATATACAGAGTTCAAGGAGCGGTGAGGTTGAAGACGCCAGAGGGGCAGGGGCCAGCTGTGTTTGGGCTCATGGGTCACAGTGAGGAGTTTTGTCTTTCAGAACAACGGGAAGCCCTTAGAGCACTGTAGGCAGGGAAGAGGCAGGTTCACACTTGCACCCTGCCTTTTATGTGGAAGGAATGACAGAGGAACCAGAGTGGCTGCAGGCGGACAAGGCTGGAGGCAGCTGCAGTGGTCAAGGTGAGGGATGACAGCATTTTCATCAGGTTGCTGCAGTTGAACCTGGGCAGAAGATAGCTTCTGGGATTGTTTTTGGAGGCAAAACTGAGTTGCTATATGTGAACTAACTTTAATTTAAGTAAAACAAAAAAAATTTGATTTGCTGCTGGCCTGGGTATGGTGGGTGGGGGAGGGGAGGTGGGGGTAATTGCCAGTCCTCTGGCTCATGCACCTGGTTTGCACAGTGGAAGAGTTGCTGCCGACGAGGTGATTTTGAGATGCTGTGGGCTTCCAGGTGGAGTAGTCAAGGGGACAGTTGGACATAAATATCTAGCTCAGGAAGAGGTCCAGGCTGGAGATGTAAATGTGGCAGAGAGATAGGAATTGGGGCCTGAAGGTGGAAGTGATCAAGCAAGGAGAGAATGGAGAGGAGAGGAGCATGCCTGGGGCCCAGCCTGCAGGACAGCTATGTTAATGGGCAGCTTGTAGGGGGTGAGCCTGCCAAGGAGCAGCTAGAGAGAAAGGAGAGAAAGGAGGACAGTATGACCACGGGTCCCTTGAGGGTGGAGCTCTGATCATGGCTGCCCAATACAATGACAAAGAGCCACCCGGCAGCTAGGGTCCCAGAGCCCAGTGAGATGAGGGCATCCCGGCCTGCAGGGAAGCTCTGCGCGCAGACTGTGCGGTATCCAAGGATAAGGCCAGGAGTCAGGGCAAAGAGCCTTTTTTTTTTTTTTTAAGATTTCATTTATTCATTTATTTATTTGACAGAGCGAGAGAGCACAAGCAGGGGGAGTGGCAGGCAGAGGGAGAAGCAGGCTCCCCGCTGAGCAAGGAGCCCGACGTGGGGCTCGATCCCAGGACCCTGGGATCATGACCTGAGCCGAAGGCAGACGCTTAACCGACCGAGCCACCCAGGCGCCCCCGGGCAAAGAGCTTTGCGACAACCAGAGTGTGCATCCTGAGGGGTGGAGGGGGGTGTTGCTGTCCTGGAGGCACCCCGCGGTGTGAGAGCAGCGCCGCAGGGACATCGTGCCTGCTCTGTGTTATCTGATCTAGCCAGCCTTGGAGTCCTGGGGGCAGTAGCCTTGCCTTCTGCGCCTTTACTGAATGGACTGTGTCTCCTTTCAGATACCCCCGGCCCATCTCCTCCAAGACCCATGAGGAGGCAGAACATGGTGCCCAAGCCAGATGATGGTGTTAGATGCCTTGAGCCCACCATACAGGCCTACTGGGGGAATCAAAGCCTTGTTTTCACACCGTCCTTCACCCTGGGGCCAGGATGATGGAGAGGAAAACAGACATCTTCCAAGGCAGTGGCGGGGGGGGGGGGGGGGGGTGCATCCTCCTGGGTCAAACTTCCTCTTGTCCCAACATGATGGCAGAGAGGGAGGCAGACACACAGCATGGAATCCCCCCACCCATGAGCAGTACCTCGAGGCCGGCGCAGACCCCCAGCGTGCTAGGCCATGATCCGTGGGGTAGTCTGCTGTGCTGGGGAACACAGGGACTGAGGACTCACTGGGCTGTGCTCCCCAAGGCAAGATGGCCCCCACTCCCTGGGTGGGGGAGTGGGGGCCATGGCGGACTTGGAACTCTGGACTGCTTTTGTGCTGTTTGCAGTTGCTTGTTTATTTCCCAGGATCCAGACAAGGCTCACAGAATTAAGGAGTGGGGCAGTGGCTTCTGGAGATGACCTCACCCAACGTTCTCATCCTATAGCTCTGGATGCCAAGGCCCAGTGCAGGGCACGCAAGCTGACAAGCCCAGGATGCAGAGAAATCTCCTGGGGCCCGGGGAAGGGAACTATGTGCCTGCTGAGGAGAGGAGGGGCGCCAGCATACCCGGGGAGGGAGAAGAAGATTCTGGGCCCCCCTGACAAGGGGTGGTTCCTGACCTGGAGTTGGTGGGGGATTGAGGAAGCTGACCTGCTCTGTGCCCTGCTCCCAGCCCCACCAGCCCCCAGGGAATCTTCCCGACCCTTAGTCACTGGAGAAGCGAGCACATGGAAATGCTCAGTGTTCCCTCCTTTCACGGGGCAGGTGACGGGGCAGGGGAGATGGGGTTGGGGAGGTGACACACACTCCAGCGGCCGGCTCCCGCCTTGACCACTAGCTCCAGGATGCAGGAAGCCCTGCAGACAGACGGGAAGAGGCTGGTGTCCCCTCTCAGCTCGATTTCGGGTAAATCTGTCCTCTCTCTGAGTCGGCCCCCAAAGACGCGGCCAAGTCCAGGAGTAGCTACCAGAGCCATCAGCAGCTCTCCTTTGGGGCCTTCTTGGCTCCGGGGAGGAGCCTCGAGGTCGCTGACGTGCGCTTCTGGTGTCGCCACTTGGCCCGGCGGTTCTTGAACCAGACCTGAGGAGCAGGAAGGACCGCTCAGGCCCTGCCTCAGGCCCCGCGTACCCCCCCCCATAGGTGGACCAGGCGGGGAGCTTCCTGATGGGGATGTGGGTAGACGAGGGCTGCGGGGTCGGCACGCGGCAGCGGCACCCACCATCTCTTAACCGCTGCAGGTAGGCGCTGCGGCTCGGGCCGCGGGGACGAGAGCCCCCTTCCCACCCGGACCATCTATCTCTCTGCAAGCCTTCCCACCCCCCACCTCCGCCCGGCGGTGCCCCGGACGCCCCTTCTGCAGCTTCCTGCCCTTTCCAAGCTTCCCAAATTCTGGCACATGAACGCGCGCCTCATTAATCAGGGAAAATAAAAAAGTTTAAACCAAAGGACAACTAGCCTTACCTCCCCTCCAGTTCCAGGGACACTTTCCCCGCACGTGCCTGTCCCCGCCCGCCCCCCGGAACCGGCCCTGCGCCCCACAGCGGTCCCCGGGCATCTGGCGCCTCCTCCCATCGCGCCAGGGCCGTCTTTTCAAGAAAAGAAGGAGGAAGGAAGCCAGCCTGCTCGGCCCCTCGGCGGTCCGGCGGGCGGGCACCCACCTCCACGCGCTCCTCGCGCAGGCGGATGCGGCCGGCCAGGCGCTCGCGCGTGCCCACGTCGGGGTACTGGTTCTGCACGAAGAGCGCCTCCAGCGCCTGCAGCTGCTCCTCGCTGAAGATGGTGCGGTGGCGCCGCGTGCGCCGCTGCGGGCCGGGGCCGCCCGCGCCCGGCAGCGCCCCCGAACCTCCGCTGGCCGCGGCCAAGGGCAAGGGCGCCGCGGGGCCCAGCCTCAGCGGCCACGGCAGCCGCGCGCCTGCGGGGCGAGGGCGCGGTGAGGCGCGGGGCGGGGGCCGAGCTCCGCCCCGACCGCGCCGCGCCCGCAGG